>NW_027226234.1:0-21862 GCF_022539635.2 Chironomus tepperi
TTGATTCCACGACGTTGGCGAGTGCCGGAGCGGATCTGACCGTGAAGTTCTGGGACACGTCCACTGGCGAGAAGCGAAAGCAGGCGGGCGGCTTTGAGCGGGAAGTGACCGGCGTCGCGTTTTTGAAGGACGATCAGTGGGTGCCACCGCGTCCGCGGGAGCTGCGGGTGGTGAATGAAAACGGTGACCGGGTTCGAGACGGGTCTGGGCGACCTGGCGTATTCCCTCGCGATTTCCGCTGATGGCCGCTGGATCGTGGCGGGCGGGGAGGACGGCGTGATCCGCATTTGGGACCGCGACACCGAAGCGCCTCGCTGGCAATTCCCACCGCCTGCGGCTCCGGTGGCCTCGGCGGCACTGTAGACCCTTATGGAGTGCGACAGGCCTTCTAGCCCGGATATTTCACACTCTTTCTGCTGCGGCTGGCTGCAAGCCCGTCTGGCGGCGTTGGCCTCGCATTCCTCGCCGGACAGTATGTCCCCATACAGCCCGGTTCGGAACCGCTTCGGCCGCCTTGCCAGACGGGCTTTCGCGGCGCCTCGCGACGAAAGCCTGTGAAATATCCGGGCTAGACCTTCTGCCGCTTTGGTATCGCGCCGGCCGGGATGGCAGCCGCTCGTAGACTTAAAAGGGGAGGGGGTAGGCCACCCGGCTTGGGCAATCTTGGGCGGCGGTCGTTCAGCGAAGCGAGGAGGGTTTAACCGCAGATTGAACACAGATTGGCGCAGATTTCAGGAAGGGACTGGGACGGGGGAGTTGGGAGCGAGTTGCCGGCGATTTCTTGGCGGGTCTGACGCCATTGTTGCGAGGCCGGTGACCAGGGATGGACAGGGAGATCTCGACCGCTTCGCTCAAATTTTGTTGCAGGTGCTACCTTACTTGATTTCCAGAATCCGCTGGATTCGGCCCAAAGTCGTGCAATCGTGGACCCTGTGGAAAACGTTTGCCACATATTTGCCCCAAGCCGCGCAGCAATGGGAAGCAATTGAAGGCAAAGAAAAGGAAAGCCATGACGCACCGCGACCGAAAGTTCCAAGTTCAGCCCTTCATCAACCCGTCCGGCGAGACCGTTTTCCGGGTGTCCGGGTGGAAGGGAAACCAGCGCATCCGGGTGAATTACCGGAGCGAAGAGGCGGCCCGCGCGCGCCGTAACGAACTCGAGAACGAATGGCTCGGCGGGTCCGGCGCGGCGCCCGTAGTTCGCGCCGTGGCGTTCCCCCTCGAATTCCAGAAGGCCTGCGAGTCTGCCTTCGCCATCAACCCGGACCCGCGCGCCCTCCTCGACGCCGTGCGCTATTGGGCCTCCGAATCGCGCCGGCACCTGGTAGTCGCGGCCAACGCGCCGAAGCTCGACGAGGCGGTCCGTCAGTTCCTGGAATGGGTTGAGAGCCCGGCGAGTGGGTTGCGCCAGGCGACCGTTTATTCCTACCGGCACCGGGTTGGGGCCTTCGCCTCCAAGATCGGCAACGTGAACCTCGGCGACATCACCAGCGACCACGTTCTCCTCTACGTTACCAAATCCTCCCAGAATCCCCGGGGGCAGAAGACCACCCGCCAAACGATTGCCCGGTTCTTCTCGTGGTGCGCGCAGCGGCCGCGCCGTTGGATCAATGGCAACCCCGCCGAGGCCCGCGGCATTCCCCTCCGGCGCGCCGAACACAAGACGCCGGAGATTCTGTCCCGGCTCCAAATCCTCCGCGTCCTGGCCGCGGCGCGCCGCTACGAGGGCGGCGTGTTCCTGGCCTTCGTGACGCGCCAACTGTTCTGCGGAATGCGGCCCGCCGAAGCGGCGCGGATGGACCTGGGCGGGTTGAGCCACGCGAACCAAGAGCTCCGCCTTGAACCCGCCCACACCAAGATGCGCGCCGCGGCCGGACCGTTCACCTTGACCCCGTCGCCCCTCGCTTGGTTCAAGGAATGCGAGAAGGTGAAGGTCCCGGCGATCCTGACTTCGAACCACAAGCTGTGGCGCGGGTTCATCCTCAAGGCGCGGATTCCGGTTTGGGTGCACGACGTTCTTCGGCACACCGCGATCACGTACAAATTCCGGGCGACGGGGAGCTACGGTTTGACCGCGGAGTGGGCTGGTAACTCCGAGGCCATTATCAAACGGCACTACCAAGGGCGGGGTGTTACCACATCTGATGCCACTATGTATTGGGGTCTGTTTCCGTCCCGGGCCGAGCGTCGGAAGGCGATCGCGGAGGCTTCGAAGGTGATCCCGTTCCAGCGCGCCGCTTAGGGGTTGGGGTTTCAGGTTCGAGTGGCAAAGCCGGGTCCGGACCCGGCTTTTAATTCCTCCATCTCGCAGATGACCCGCCCGAGGCCGTGGGCCTCGACGTTGAGAAGGAAGTACCTGATCGCGATGCGCACCAAGTCGGCGCCGTCGAGTTTCACGGCGGATTCCTTCGATAAACGGTCTATTTTTTGACGTTGGTCTTTCTCTATGCGGATGGGCCACGCGGCGGTGTAGTCTTTTTTCACGTTTGGTCTTTCAATGCCCAGTCCAAGGGAAGGGTTGTCGTTGTTGCACTCTTAACGGAACACCGCAAGTGCCAATAATGCGACGGCGAGGACTTTGTTTACTTCGCGACTACCGGACGACTACCGGAAGACTACCCCACGACGACCCCGGTATTAAAAATGAGGCCGTGATAACAATTTTTCTTCCGGAATGAATTTTGAGCGATATAGAAAGGGAACCCAGCACAGCTATGAGTGCATCAAACAGACTACCCCAGAAACAACAGAAGCCTATCGCCGGCGGCGCCAAATTGACGCGAGCCGATTACGCTCGGCCTCGTCCCGTGCGTTTTCCCGTTGAGGAAGACAAGCAGTTGGAAGTCGCCGCCTCCCGCCTCGGGCTCTCGGTCGCTCAACTCATCCGGCTTTGCGTTCAGGTGGTTGACCCCGGACGCTATCGCCGGAGATGTGCAACCTCGCCAGCCACCTGCGCAAAACGCTCAAGGAAGGGTTTAACGCATGAAACGGCGCAACCCCGAAGCGGACCAAGCCGCACCAAGCTTAGGCGTGCGCCTGGTTTCCATGAACACCATCCGGCAAGAGATGTGCCCCAGTTTCTTCTCGCCGGTCCCATGCGCTCCCACGCTTCGCGCGTGGCTGAACGCCGCTCGGATCACCAAGTTCAAGTCGAACCCTTCCGCCAAGCGCGGAGGCGGCCGGACCTACTACCGGGCCTCCGAAGTTGAACGCTGGCTGCGCCAACGCGCCGGCATCTAACCACCAACCAAATCCAAAATTGATTCCGGGGACAACCACCCCGGCAGCGCAACCCCTGCTCATATGCCCCACTGCAACGTTCGAATCGGCCGGCAAAACGACGCCGGACCCTTGTTTCCCGAGTTCACCGGGAAGATTGCCCACAACGCCGAGGTCACCCACGTCGGCGTCCTCGAGGCGGGGATGGCCTCCGGAAAACCGGCCGTCGGGTTTTCATTCCTCCCGGACGGCACCGTCGTCTTCGCCCAAACGAGTGCCGACATCCTGCGCGGAATCGTGGCGGCCGCCGACGCCCTCGCACCCGCCATTCGCAACTGACCCTCCCATGATTCCATTCCTAAAGCTGACCATCCAACGCGACCCGGGCGAATGGTACGACGCGAAGCCAAAAACGACCGGGGACCGAACCCGCGAGGCTTTGTTCCGCGTCTGGCTCTTCCTCGTTGGCTGCTTGGTCCTGGGCGCCGGCCTCGGCGTCGCCGTCGCCGCGTGCCTGTTCATCGTCCGGACCTTTATCCACCCATGACGGACCGCGAAGCCATCGAGCTCCTGGCCGAGCGCCTCGAGGACCTCATTGACGCCAACCCCTACGCCGCGCCGGGACTTCGGGCGCGCATTGAACGAGGCGGAAAACGCCCTCCGAACCATTCGAGCGCGCGAAGCCGAACTGGCCCAGCGCACCAAACCACAACGCACCAAGCCATGAACGAAAGACTCCAACTCACCTCGGACCGGGCCTGCGAGGCCCTGGCCCAACTCATCAAGGAATCGGAACGCCAAATCCTCGACGCCCAAAGCCAGTCGGAGAAGGAAGCCGAGCTCCAAGGGAAAAAGCGGAAGTTCAAACTGTCCTTCCGCATCACCATCGACGAGGCCGCCCATACCCAGAACCACGACCTCGCGTGGTCGGTTGGGCAGAAACGAAGCAAGACGGACTCCATGCCGGACCCCAACCAGGAAGACCTCCCGTTGGGCGAACCCGTGGACCCGGAAGAGAACCCGCGCAAACGCCGGCGCGCGCGAAGGGAGGAGGAACCGTGAACGCACCCAACCCGCCTCCGCCGGAGCGCCGCGTCATGGTTCACGAGTTCAACTCCTACCTGCGGGCCTGCTACGGCGACCGCCCGATCCACCCGACGCAGTTGGTGGAAGTTCGGCAGGCCTTCATGGCGGGTGGCTTGGTCGCCCTCCGGCAGGTCCTCGAGGCCGCCAAGAAATCGGAAGCCGAAGCGACGGTCGCGATCCATCAACTGTTCGCGGAACTCGAGCACGAAGGCCGGCCCCGATGAGAACACGCGCAGCGCACCTGGGCCGGATCGTGGCGGACGGGGTGACCTACTGGTCGTGTACCGGTCCGGGGTTCTCCAGTTCGTCGCCCTTCGGTCCAGGCGCGGCTCGCGCACCCGAACCCTTCCGCTCCTCGACGCCTTCAACCTCGCCGACAAGCAGTCAACGTTCGCTTTTTTCCCCAAGCCGTGAAGCCGCTCACCGACACCGACCTGATGCTTCGGGAAATACCAGGGCCGGAAAATGCAGGACGTTCCCGCCGACTACTTGCACTGGCTTTTTTACCACGGGCTCCAGGGCGACCCGCTTTCCCCGTGGCCGCCTACATCCGCGCCAACAAGGCGGCCCTCGAACTCGAAACGCCGGACCTGATTTGGGACTGAGCCATGCCCCGGATGACCCTCCAAGAGTACCAGGCCCTCCTCGCCAAATCGCAAGGCGTGGCGGATGCGCTCGCCCGGATGCGGACCGACCCGCCCACCAAACCGGCGCCGAAGCCGGGGGGCCGCGAGGCCGACTTGCACAAGCTCATCCTGGCCGAGTGCGGCCGCCGTAGCTTGGTCGCCTTCCACGGCTCGACGGCGCACCGCACGCACCGCACCGAAGGCGAGCCGGACTTCGTGATCCTGCTGCCCGGCGGCCGGGTGCTTTTGATCGAGTGCAAGACGCGCGAGGGCCGGCTTTCCGACGCCCAAATCGACGTGATGACCCGCGCCGCCCTCCTGACCCACCGGGTCTATGTCGTCCGCTCCTTCCAAGATTTCCACGCGGTCCTTTTGACCGCCCTCCGCGCCGGGGAAGGCGCATCACTTCACAATGAAAATCCCGCTGAAAGCTGACTTCTGCGGAGAGCGGGATGAAAACCGGGTGAAAATGGTGGTGTGAAAACCGTACAGTCTTCTTCGTTGGTTTTCTTCGAAGGCTTCGACAGATCTCTTCTTCGTTCTTCGGTTGGTTTTCTTCGGTGGACGGATGGGTGGTGAAAGAGTGGGTGGATTGGTTTGGGGCGGGGGTTGGATTTTCTTGGGGGCGCGATGTCAGCGCTGTCCAACCCGCGGAACTGTCTGCACTGCAAAAGCATCTTCCTGGCGGATCGGCGTAATTTGCGTCACCAACGCTATTGCGCCCAACCGGCTTGCCGAAAGGAAAGCCGGCGCCAGGCGCAAGCCCGGTGGCTCGCCCAGGGTTCCAACCGAACGTACTTCCAAGGTTCGGCGGCGGTGGCCCGAGTGAAGGCCTGGCGGGCACGACATCCCGGCTATTCCGCGCGGAGGAAAAAGAAGACTCCCCCGGCGTTACAAGATGACTGCATGACTCAACCACCTGCGGTAGAGCCGCTTAGTGAAGATCTCTTCGGCGCTGCGTTACAAGATCTCTCCCGGGTTCAAACACCTCTGTTGGTGGGACTTATCTCCCAAACCCTGGGTTCAGCGTTACAAGAGGACATCGTCCAGCACGTGGCCCGACTGGTAGCTAAGGGACAAGACCTCATGGACCTGCCGTCCCGGAGGTCGGAAACAAAAATTGACCATGATTCACAAAAAACTTCTGCGTCCCGAACGGCTTCGAAAAGTGCCCGCCCAGTTCAGTTGGCTGGATCAGCGGCTCATCCGGCAGGGGCGTCTCCGTGAGTGTGCTCCCCCGGCTTGGGCCCTGTACCTGTTCCTGGCGGCGGTCAGTGATGAACGCGGGTTGAGCTATTACTCAGAGAGTTCGCTCCAACGGGAACTGGGGCTCGATCAGTCCTCCCTCCAACGCGCCCGCCAGGAACTCGTGCAGAGCGACCTGGTGGTTTACGAAAAGCCGCTCTGGCAACTGCTCAGTCTGGACCCCGTGCCCGAAGCGGTTTTGCCGCGTGGGCAAACCCGCTCGGTCGGTGAAGTCTTGGCGCAACTCTTGGGAGGTGCCGCGTGATCGACTTCCATCAGTTCCAACAGATCCATCATCTGCGCACGCACGAGCATCTGTCGCTGCGCCAAATCGCCGAGCGCCTGGGCTTGGACCCGGAAACGGTCGGTCGGTGGGTCAAGCGGACGCGCTTCGAGGCGCCTCAAAAGCCCCGGCGCACGAGTAAACTTGATCCCTACCGGGCCGACATTGCCCGCTGGTTGGAACAACATCCCTACACGGCTCGCCAGATCTGGCAGCGGCTGCGCCAGCAGGCTTTGCCGGTCAGTACTCCATCGTGGGCGAACTCGTCCGCAAACTGCGTCCGCACGCTCCGAAGGCGTTCCTGAGTTTGCAGTTCCTGCCCGGCCAATGCGCCCAGCTCGATTGGGGGCATGCCGGTTGGCTGCAAATCGGTTCCACTCGGCGCCGGGTGAGCTTCCTGGTGTTGGTCTTTTGTTACAGCCGCAAGATGTATGTCGAGTTCACCCTCGGTCAAAGCATGGAACAGTTCCTGTGCGCGCAGCAGAACGGGTTCTTTTCCTGGGCGGGGTCACCGCCGAAATGATGGTCGATAACTGTAAAACGGCCGTGCTCGATCATCCCGTGGGCGGTCCGGCGACCTTGCATCCGCGTTACGTCGACTTCGCCCAGCATTACGGCTTCACGATCAAAGCCTGCACCCCGCGCCAACCGCAACAGAAGGGGCGCGTGGAATCGGCCGTGGCCTATATCAAGGGCAACTTCCTCAATGGTCTGGAACTGCACTCCCTGGAGTCACTCAATGCCCAAGCCAAGCACTGGCTCAACACCGTGGCCAATGTTCGCCAACATGCCCACACCCGGCGCACGCCCGAGGAACTGTTCCGGGAGGAAATCCCCAAGTTACGCCCCTTGCAGCTGCGCCCCTACGAAGCCTGCAACTACCTGCCCGTACGCGCCAATAACCGCGCCCGGGTGATCTTCGAAACCAATCGTTACAGCGTGCCGCCGGCCTACGCCAACCGCGCCTTGGTTCTCAAGCTCTACGGACCGTCTGGTGTTTTTCAACGACCAGGATCAGCAGGTCGCCCTCCACCCTCGCTGTTACGACCGGCATCAGGACTGCGAGCAGCCCGAACATCTGGAAGCTCTCCTGGCCCAGCGCCGGCAAGGCCGCCGCCAACAGCAGTGGGTTCGGTTCATGAACTTGAGTCCCTTGGCCGAGGCCTATTACCAGGCCTTGGAACAGCGCCGGGAAAATCCCCGGCAACATCTGCTCAAAATCCTGGCCCTCAGTGAACATCACGGCGTGGAGGCCACCGCCCGGGCCTTGCAGGATGCCTACGATCTCCAGGCCTTCGGCTCCGAATACCTCGCCAACCTCCTGGCTCAGCGAGCTCGCCCGGAGGTGACTCCGGGGGCTCTGCATCTGACCCGAGCCAGTGATCAACTGGAGTTGGAACTACCCCCGCCGGACCTCTCGCTCTATGAGCGCCTGGGAGGTGCCCAGTGAGTCCCACCGAACAACGCCTGCAGGACCAACTCGGGGTTCTGCATCTGGCCCAGATCCGCCAACAGTACCCTGCGCTCAGTGCCCAAGCCGCCCGGGAAAACTGGACCCACGTCGATTACCTAGCTCGCCTGCTGGATGCCGAACATGCCGCCCGCGAACAGCGCGCTCCGATGAGCGACGGTTGGCGCCGCCCGTTTTTCCCTGTCCTCAAACCCTCGAGCAGTTCCAGTGGAACTGGCCCAAGAAAATCAACCGCGCCCAGGTGCAGAACCTCTTTCGCCTGGGCTTCGTGAAGGACAAGTCCAATGTCATCCTGGTCGGCGGAGTTGGTTTAGGAAAAACACACTTAGCGACCGCTCTGGGCCACGCCGCGGTGCTGGCCGGTCACTCCGTGCGCTTTGCCAGTGCGGTCGACATCGTCAACACTCTACCGCGGCTCAAATCGAACACCGACTCAAGGCCGAGCTCAAAAAGTACCTGCAGGTTCAAATCCTGGTGATCGATGAACTGGGCTATCTGCCCATCGACAAGAACGGCGCCGACCTGCTCTTCCAAGTCATCAGTCAGCGCTACGAACAGGGCTCCCTGATCCTCACCACCAACCAGCCCTACAAGAGTTGGCCCAAGGTCTTCAACAACGACGCCACCCTCGCTTCCGCGGTCCTGGACCGTCTCCTCCACCACGCCGAAACCGTCGTCATCGAGGGCCGCAGTTACCGCATGAAAGATCAGCTCGAAACGCCGGAGTAAACCTCCACCACGGCGGGGGGCGACCTCACCAGGCGCCTCCGCTCTTACCCCATCCAAATCCCACTCCATCCTGTACGGTTTTCAAACCGTCACTTTTGACCGGTTTTCACACCGTTGTTCGCAACTTCGAACCGTGCCCCGAATACCAGGGCCGCGCGGTGTGCGTTGACGTTACGGACTCCAACCCATGCGCACCCAATACGGGGAGCAGGACAAATTCTTCATCGTTTTCGAGATCGACATGGAACGACCGGACGCGCCGGAAGGCCACGGCGCCCGGTGGTGTGTGTGGTCGCCCCCGTTCACGCCAAGCTCGGGGAGAAGGCCAATCTCGGAAATTCCTGGCCCAATGGTGGGGCCGCGCGTTGACCGTCGAGGAACTCGAGACCTTCGACACCGAGGACCTCATCGGCCGCCCGGCGCAGCTCACCGTGGGCCACGAAGAGGACGAAGCCGGAAAGGTGCGCGCCCGGATCCTCGCGTGCCAGCCGTACAAGGGGACCGAGCCCCTGAAACCTTCCGGCACCTTCGTCCGGAAAAAGGACCGGCCGGAACGAGGCCAGGGCGGCGCCGGCGGGTCCCAGTTCAAGCGAACCCCCAAACAAGAGTCCGCGCCGCCCAAGCCGGCCACCAAGACCGCCCCGGGCGCGGCCACGCAGGACCCGGGCGGCGTGCAGATTCACTTCGGCGCCGCCAAAGGGGTCGAACTAAGCGACCCTCTCGAAGAGCAACTCCGGTCCCTGATCGCCAAGTGGCTTCTGGCCCACTACCCCACCATCGCCAAGCCATCGGCCGACGATAAACGACTGGCGACGGCCCTGGAGATCTTCCGGAAGCGTTTTGAGGCGGAAGACGCGGCCAAAGCCAGCCAAGCGGAACCCGCGGAAACGGAGCCCTACCTTCTACCGACATGAACGAAGGACCCTCCGAAGACGCGCGGTTCTTAGCCTGGGCCGGCGCCGGGCAAAGCCTCTTGCTCACCGGTTCGGCCGGCACGGGAAGTCCACCTTGCTTCGCCAGTTCATTGCTGAGGCCCGGAACGGTTGGGCGGACATCGCCGTGACCGCTTCCACGGGCATCGCGGCACTGAACATCGGAGGGTCCACCATTCACCGCTGGGCCGGCATTCAACTCGGCGCCGGCGAGTCCGAGACGTTCGAGGACGCCGCCAACCGCTTGGAACTAATGAAGCGAAACGTGGCGCGGGCGGGAGCGCCGGATCCAAGACGCGCGGACGCTGGTCATTGACGAGATCTCCATGCTGCCGGGCCGGCAGTTGATTTCTTGGACTTCTACGGTTCCGGCGGCGCCGCGGGACGGATGCGCCCTGGGGCGGCCTGCAAGTGATCTTGGTGGGCGACTTCCTGCAATTGCCCCCGGTCCGCACCGACGGCCGGCCCTACGACTGGGCCTTCAATTCGCAGATCTGGAAGTCGGGCGCCGCGGTCAAAAGACCATCGTCCTTGAAACCGTGCGCCGGCAGGACGAGCCCGACCTCGTGGCCTCCTCCAAGCGGCCCGGGTTGGGAACCTCACCGGGCGCGCCGCGGAGATCCTCATGCGGCGCGTGAAGCACCATCCCGAAGCCAACCGGCCGCGCCTCCTGACCCACAACGCCCAGGTGGACAAGTGGTGTGACTTCATGCTTTCCGAAGTGGAAGGGACCGAAGTTCACCTGCCGGCTTTTATGCAGGGCGACCCGAAGGAAGTCGAAAGCCTCGCGAAGAACATCCTCGCGCCGGAAGACCTCCGTTTGAAGGTAGAGCCTTCGGGTCATGAACTTGGTGAACCGGGACTGCGACCGGCCCGATTCCGAGGCGAAGGTTTACGTCGCCAACGGGCAAGTCGGCGTCGTGCGCGCCATCGAACCGGACCAGGCCCGCGTGCACGTCGAATTCAACGTCCCCGGCGGAACCGAGCACGCCTGGGTGACCCCGTTCGAGTGGTCTTGGTCCCACAACCCGCCGGAGAAGGGCGGCCCGTCCTTCACCCAATTTCCGCTGCGCCTGGCCTACGCCCTCACGATCCACAAGGCGCAAGGGTTGACCCTGGACGAGGCCCACATCGACATCCGGGCGGCGCGGGAACCGGGCCAGGCCTACGTGGCTTTGAGCCGGGTCCGGAGCCTCGCCGGGTTGAGCCTCAAGGAGTGGCCCCAGGGGATTTTCGTGAGCCCGGAGGCGATTGAATTCTACGAGAGCCTCAAGCCTGGCTACCGGTTCAAGCCGACGCCAACCGGGGAAGGTCAACGACGCCCATCCGCAAGCCGAAGGCGCCGCCCCGGCAGAACCCGCCCAACCCGCACCCGGAAGCGGACCAAGACGAGATTCCGGGCCTGGAGTTGCCCCCGGCGGCGACCGAGCCCGAGATGAGCTTCGACGACTTACCCCCGGGCCCCCGTGCGGCCGCCGGCTTCCAGCGACCCCCAGAGCGGCTACGCCGCCAAGCGACGCGCCGACGAGGAAGCGGCGCGCCGCGGCTACGGGCGAAACTACCGGGCCGGCGACTAAAACCACGGACCCCCCACAAAAAATGAACTGCCCCAACTGCGGAAAAACCCAACCCCAAAGTGCCCCTGCGGAAAGTGCCCCGTGTACGTGCCCAACCCGGGCGACATCACTACGTGCGGCCACTGCACGGCCGTCTTGCACGTCCAGCCGGACCTGACTCGCGCCGGCGACGCGCGAACAGGTTGGCCAACTCATGCGAGCCCTGCGGGAAGTGTTGGTTGAAGCCGCAATGTCTTCCCGCCAAGCCGAGAACCAATTCGGGCGGAACTGATGCCCTCGACCCGTCCAAACTCGAAGACGTGAAGCCGACCGGGGACGGCGGGTTCATCGCCCGCTGCCCGGTTTGCGCCCAGGACGGCGGCGACTCCCAGGGCGAGCACCTTCGCCAGTTCCCGGGCGGCGCCTTCGCGTGCGTCGTTCACCCGGGCGACCATGAACACCGCCGGGCGATCTACGCCCTCGCCGGGGACCGCAGCGTCTCCCGGCCCTTGCCCCTGGCGCCGCGGACTTTCAAATCGGTGCGCAAAGAGGCTGGCCGCTTGCTCCAAGACCGGGAACGGGTCGGTCGGGCGGTCCGGGCGAAGCTTTGGACCCCGGAACAGATCTGGGCCGCCTCCCCGGCGCCCATCCCTTCCGAACCCTTCGCCCAGGCCTTCGCCATCGTGCGCCTCTTCCGGCCGCGGGACGTGGTTTGGATCGGGGACCACTACGACTCCGGGAAGGAAATCCACGCGCGCCACTTCCGGACCGCTTCGGCCTGGCTGGGCGGAATCATCCTCGGCCCCCGGATTTGCCCGGCCGCATTCTTCCCGGGGGTCAAGGTTCGCGCCCAACGCACCGTCCGGCGCTGGCGTTTCCTCGTGATCGAATCCGACACCCTCCCCAAACCCGAACAAGGCGCCGTCCTTCACCACCTTTCCCGGGTCTGCAATTTCCGGCTCCGCGCCGTCATCGACACCGGGGGCCGCTCCCTCCACGGCTGGTTTGACCTTCCGCCCAAGCGGGAACTCGAACTTCTTCGCACCGTCCTTCCCAAGACCTTCGGCTGCGACGCCGCCCTCTTCAATCCCGCCCAACCCTGCCGGCTCCCCGGTTGGCCGCGGGAAGATACCGGCAAACTCCCTTCCCTCATCTATCTCGACCCATGAGAACCCGCACTAAATTTGAATACAGCGAACCCAATGCCGAGGCCATCGCCGACCCGGCGTTGGCGGCCAAATTGACCCGGCTTTACTCGGCACCCTGGAAGCTCGACGAGCGAAACAAGGTCACGGGCATCAATCCCCTCTGGTGGGCCGGCCTGTTCGCCGAAGAGAACGGCATCATTTTCGACCAGCACGAAGGGTTCTTCCGCTACGACGAGATCGAGGGCATCTACCAGCCCGAGTCCCCGTTCAAGATTCAAACGGACGTGGCCTACCGGCTTCTCCGCGCGTCCCGCGAAGGGGAGATCGAAGAGCTAGAGAGCAAGCGCGGAATTGCCAACCTCCGAACGATCACCGACCTCATGCGCGGGATCACCAAACGGCAGGAACCGTTCTCCCACCGGCCCGGGTTGGTCGCCCTGGGTAACGGGTGCCTCCAACTGCGCAACGACGGCGGCGTGTGGTTCGAGAAGTTCACCAAGGACCTTTTCATCCGTTCGAAGTCCACCGTTCCCTACGACCCGAAGGCCAAGTGCCCCCGGTTCCAAGCGGAATTCCTAGGCTCGATGCTCGAAGACGAAGACGACCGGGCGCTCCTTGTGACCCAGCTCGGCTTCATGCTTTGGCATCAACCCGGCGCACCGGATGGTTATCCTCGAAGGCGACTCGTCCGCCGGAAAGACCGCCCTCTCAAACATCATGGTCGCCCTGATTGGCGCCGAGCGGTGCATTCAACTCCGCACCGAACACTTGGAGAAGCAATTCGAACTCGAGGCGTTCCGCGGCCGCTCCCTGCTTTTGGGTAACGATGTGGGGAGCACCTTCCTGAATACCTTCGGCGCCCAAATCCTAAAGGGCCTCACTTCGACGGACCTTTACCACCCCGAAGCCAAGGGTCGGGTGGACCGGCGGCCCCTTCGCGGCCCCTTCAACGTCCTCATTGGAACCAACACCAAGCTCACCTATCGCGCCCAGGGCGACGCGCCAGCGTGGCGCCGCCGGATCACCCTTTTCCCCACCGTCAAACCTCCCGGGCGGAAACGGATTCTGACTTCGAATACCGGCTCCTCGAGACCGAAGGGGCCGGCATCGTGAACCTCTTAGTCGCCGGCGCCCTTCGCGGCCTCCAACAGATCCGGGAAACGGGCGACCTCGTGATCCACGCCACCCACATGGACCGGGTGGAAAAACTCATCCTCCGCAGCGAGCCCGTGGAGACCTTTGTGACCCGGCACGTGGTGGCGGACCCGGAAGCCGACGTGACCGCTCAGGAGCTCCTCGACGCCTTCGGCCGCTTCTGCCATCTGCGCGGTTGGCCATCGGGAAGCGAAGACGACTTTTTCAAGAAAGTTGGCTCGCTCATCACGGACCGTTTCGGCATCTCCCGAAGTCGAAGTGTTCGGCGCGAAAGCGAGGGCAAAACACGGGAAGTGACGGGTTGGCGCGGGCTGCGCCTAGCCGATGACGGTTGGACCCCGACTCCAGGTCCGTTCTGAAAATTGGGACGGGTGGGAAGGGTGTTTTCGAGCCGGACTGACCAACCACAAAACACGAGATGAGATGCAAACCAGCTTTGCCTTTTCCCACCCTTCCCAGCTTTCCCGTTCATTCAATCAGTAAGGGAAGAGTGGGAAGGGTTTTTTCTATATCACACACAACACACACACACACACACTAAGGGGGATGAAATAGAAAACCGGGGTCCCACCCTCCGGTTCGAAAACCACCACCACCATGATCCGCCTATCCACCACCGGTCTTGAGCCCGCCCTCCTGACCGTCAAAAACGCGCCTCGGCAGATCCGCTTCGCGTCGGTTCAAGCCGTCAATTCGACCGCCCTTTCCGTCCAACGCGCCGTCGTTTCCCGGCTCCTCCCGGACCGGTTCACCCTTCGCGCCAAGGGTCGCCCTTGGCAGCAACCCCGGCGGTCCCCTCGGGTTCAACGTCCGGCCCTTCGCCCGAATGAGCCAACCCGAACCCTACGCCGTCCTCGGAAGCCGGGCCGACTGGCTCAAGCTCCAGGAGGAAGGCGGCGTCAAAACCACCGCCTCCGGTAAGGCTCTCGCCATTCCCGAACCCGGCACCGCCCGGCCCACCCCAACGTCCGTCGTCGCCCGCCGAAGTAAGCCGGCCGCCCTTTTGGCCAAGCGCGGGTTTTTCGTGGCTCAGTCCAAAAAAGGGGGTCGGGTCATCCTCCAACGCCTCGGCCGCGGCAAAACTCCCGCCTCCGGCTTTGGTACGGGTTCGAACGGAAGGCTCAAATCCCCGCCCGGCTCGGCTTCGGCCCCTTCGCCCACGCCGAAGCTCGCAAACACCTGTCCGCCCAATTTCGCCACCACCTTCAACGCGCACTCGCCACCGCCAAATGACCACACCCGCAAATCCCACCCCCGGCGCCCTCGATGTCGAATGGCTCCCGGTTGACGACCTCATCCCCAACGCGCGAAACGCGAAAAAGCACCCGCCCGAACAGGTGGCGCAGATCGCCGGCTCCATTCGCGCTTTCGGGTTCAACGCGCCCATCCTTCTCGACGCGCAAGGCGGCGTCCTGGCCGGCCACGGGCGCCTTATGGCGGCCCGCCAATTGGGCCTGGCCACCGTTCCTTGCGTCCGCCTTCGGCACCTGACCCCCAACGAGGCCCGCGCCTACCTCATCGCCGACAACCGGCTCGGGGAAACGGGCGGGACCGGTTGGGACTGGGAACTCCTTCGCGCTGAGTTGGCCGATCTGCAGGCCGTCGCCGAAGTGCCCCTCGAACTGCTCGGCTTTACCCCGGGCGACCTCGACCCGGCCCGGAACGTGGACCGGGCCGCCGAGGCGGCGAGTCTGGCTTCTCGGTTCATGGGCGTGCCGTTTTCGGTCCTCAATGCCCGGGAAGGTTGGTGGAAGGAGCGCCGGCGCTCCTGGCTCGCCCTCGGCATTCAAAGCGAACTGGGCCGGGCTGGCGAAGGCGGCGCGGGCTCCAAGGGTTTGCTGTTCGCGACCTCTTCCCAACCCCCGGAAGTGTACGACCAAAAAACGCCCTCGAGGCTCAACTCGGGCGGCCGCTTACCTGGGCGGAATTCTTCGAACGGCAGCCGGAGAAAAAGGGAATGGGCTCAACGAGCATCTTCGACCCGGTGCTTTGCGAGCTCGCTTACCGGTGGTTTTCCCCGCCGGGCGGCCTGGTTCTCGACCCGTTCGCGGGTGGATCCGTCCGCGGCGTCGTGGCGGGTTGGCTCGGGCGCCGGTATGTGGGCATCGACATCCGGGCCGAACAAGTCGAAGCCAACCGTGCCCAGGCGGAGGCCATCTTTGCCCAGGGAACCTCCACGACCGAAGGCGTGGCGGTCTTTGAACCGGACGCCTTGACCCCCGTGGAACGGCGCGGAGGCGTTTGGTTCAAGCGGGACGACCTTTTTTGGTTCAAGGGCGACCCGCGCGCCAACGGCGGGAAGGTCCGGGCCGTCCTCCGGCTCGCTCAAGGCGCCCAGGGCCTCGTGGCGTGCGGGGACCGGGTTTCGACCCAAATTCCCCGCGTCGGCGTCCTAGCGAGCCTCCTGGGCGTGCCAGCGCGCATTCACACGGCGAAGGGGGAGACGACCGAAGGCATGGCGGAAGCCGAGGGGGCTGGCGCCGTCTTGGTTCGCCACGAGGCCGGCTACCTCTCGGTGCTGAAGGCGCGCGCCCGGGAAGACTCGGCCGCCCGGGGTTGGTGCGAGATCCCGTGGGCCTGCGAATGCCCGGAAGCCATCGCGGCCGTCCGCCCACAAGCGGCGAACCTTCCGCGCGACATGAAACGGCTGGTCGTTTGTGTTGGGTCGGGGACTTCGCTTTCCGGCATCCTTCACGGCTTGGCCGACGCCGGCCTTAAAGTGCCGGTCCTGGGCGTGATGGTCGGTGGGCCGCCCCAGGAACGCCTCGCCCGCTGGCGCCTCCCGGCTGGGCCGCCCAGGTGGAACTCGTCCCGGCGCAAGAGGAGGAATTCCGGCGGCCAGCCGTACGCACTGAATTCGAAGGCGTCGCCCTTGACCCCTACTACGAAGCAAAGGCCATCCCGTTCCTGCGCGAGGGCGATTGCTTGTGGGTTGTGGGTTCACGGCCCGCAGAAGCGGCGCCCGTGCGTTTTGAACCGGACTGGATCGTGGGCGACGCCCGCGACGCCGATACGCTGGTCGAAGGGGACGCGGACTTTGTGTTCTCGTGCCCACCCTACGCCGACCTCGAGGTTTATTCGGAAGCGGCCAACGACTTGTCGCACGTTGCCCGGGAGCAAGGTTACGAGGCCTTTCTGGAAACCTACCGGGCCGCCATCGCGGCCGCTTGCGCGAGGCTCAAACCGGACCGGTTCGCCGCCTTCGTGGTGGGGGACATGCGGGACAAGTCCGGGGTGTTCCGCGGGTTCGTGGGGGACACGGTGGAAGCGTTCCGGCGCCGCGGCCTCGGGCTCTACAACGAGGCCATCCTCGTGACGCCGGCGGGTTCGCTGGCCATGCGCACGGGCGCGCAGTTCGCGGCCACGCGGAAACTGGGACGCACGCACCAACAGTTGCTGGTGTTCGTGAAGGGGAACGCGAAGCGGGCCACGCAGGCTTGCGGGCCGGTCGAAGTCGAAGAGGCGGGCCTTACTGCGGCCGCAATGGATAACGGCGGCGCAAAGCCTCAATCCCGGCCGCAATGAGGTCGTCCGGATCTTTGCGGAGTTGGCGCATGAACTCGGGCCGCACAACCGCTTCCTTGGCCGAAAGGATCGCGTTCCTGGCTTCGCCTAAGTCGCCGAACTTGGCGGCGAACCGAATGGCGTCGGCCCACTCTCGGCCCGCATTAGGGGCCTGCAATTGCGTGGTGAGAGCTTCGTTACGATCACGGGGTCCAGATACGCACAGTCCGCGGCACCTGCCACTCGATCCGACCGCGGTCCGCCCCTGCGGCCGCCCCTCCGGCAAAACGCAAAGCGGCTCGCCCCTCCCCCTAGGTTCCTTTTCGGCCCCCCGGCTTCCGGTAACGCGCAAGGGGCAGGGGTCCGGAACGGAGCGAAAAAAAGATCGCTATTTCAGGCCAAGCCTACGCTCGGCCCGTTTCCCGGCCCAGGAGGGTTGCCAGGCGCGCGAACGGTTCCCGGGGAAGGTAAGGAACCCCTAACGGGGTCCAGCGCGCCGCAGAACGCGCCCAAGTCCGCAAATCAACCCGGGAGCCTGCGCGCTGGCCGGGGGCCTCGTCGATCCATTGGTCGGCCGTCGCCAAGGGCCGGGCGCCCGGGGGCAACCCGTCCTTGCGCGGCCGGCCGTCTTTGGCGCCGTTGCGGCGCGGACCGCGGCCGCTTTGGCTTCCGAGGTGGTTGCGCCGCCCTTGGCGCCGATCTGGGCAAAGTAGGCTTTCAGTTGGTCGTTCATGTTCGGAAGGGTTGGGGGCCTTACTTGGACCTGATCCCAACGAATCTCTTCCCGGACCGCTTTGGGAAGTTTGGAAAATTCCGCGTTGATGGCGGCCTGGGCCGATTCCGCTTCAACCACCTTGGCGTCTGCCTCGTCGGCGCGGAAATAGGTTCCGTCCCACCAATAGGCTTCAAGGCGGAAGATAAAGCGGAGGGGGCGGCCTTGGCGGCTGATCTTGTTTCCTTGGAGGCTCATTTTCGTTCTTGGTTCGCCGGCGGCGTCATTGCTGCCGACGCCGTGACTCAAGCAAAGCCGCTTAGGTTTGCAACTGGATCAGGCCAGAAATCGGACGGCGAAACAGGGGAGGGTTCAACGGGCGACAAAGAAAGGGCCAACCCCCGGCCGGGTTGGCCCCTTGGTTTGGGCGGCATTCTAGGGTGCAAAGGACCAGCGCCGTGATGCCTTTGGCTTGGGCGAGGGCGACTACTTCCTGGCACGCTTCCCGAACCGTCTTCTGGCCCGGGACCCAAATAACGTGGTCCAGATAGTTTCGAGCGTTCCAATGTTCGGCCGGGCAGAACGCCCAGGAACCGCGACCCAGGAAGCTTACCGTGCGCTCGGAGGTATTCCGCTTTGCTGATCTCAATGTCGTTCATCTTCGTTCTTGGTTCGCCGGCGGCGTCATCGCTGCCGACGCCGTGACTCAAGCAAAGCCGCTTAGGTTTTCAACTGGATGAGGTATGGCTAACGAAACAAAAACAGGGGAGGCAGGGCAGACGCCAACGGAAGCCGGAAGCGTGGTGAAGGTTCCCACGGCTACCTTGTGCCGGCTCTTCGGGATTTCCGACGTTCACCTGGGCAAGCTCGCCGCGGCCGGCCACGTGTTCCGCGCGGGGATTGGCCAATACGATTTGTGGGCCTCCGTTCGCGGCTACATTGGCTTTCTGCAGAAGCGTGTGGAGTCCGGCCGGAAGGCGCCGCAGAAGCACACGCTTACCCTCGCCGAAGCGAAGATTGAGGAAACCCGGGAACGGAAGGAACGCCTCGCCCTGCGCAACGCGGAGGCCCGCGGCGAACTCGTTCCCGTTCGCCAGATCGTTCGCGCCTTCGGGAACGTTTTCGCCGCCATGCGCGAGCGCATCCTTTCCTCCGACCTTACCGACGCCGAAAAGGACCTCCTCTTGGCGGACCTTCGCGGCCTGTTGGAAGCGGAAGCTTTGACCCATGAGCGTAATCACGCCGGCCACGGCCGCGGCCCTTCGGGCGCTGTCCCAGTTCCTTCTGCCTCCCCCGCGGACGACTTGTCTGCAATGGGCTGACGACTTCCGGTACTTCGCCGGAGGCCTCCGCCCAGCCGGGCAAGTACCTTCCGCCCGGGCGCCGTTCCAACGGGAGCCCCAGCTTTCGGTTTGCGACCCGGACGTCGCCGAGACCGTGCTCGGGTGGGCGGCGCAGTTGGGCAAGACGGAGATCCTGCTCAACGTTACCGGCTACCACATCGACGCGGACCCAGCGCCGATCCTGGCCGTCCAACCGACCGGCGAATTTGCGGAATCGTGGTCGAAGGAACGCCTCAGCCCGATGCTCCGGGACACGCCAACCCTTCGCGGGAAGGTGCAAGAGGCCGGCGTCCGGGACATCATGGCGGGAACACAGTCCTCCACAAACTTTTTCCCGGCGGGAACATCGCCATCGTTTCCGCCCAAACCCCGGCGGCCCTGGCCGGCCGGCCGCGGCGCGTGGTCCTCCTCGACGAGATCGACCGTTACCCCAAGAGCGCCGGCCGCGAAGGCGACCCGTGCGCGCTCGCCATCCGCCGGACGGAGACCTTTCACAACGCGGCCATTGTGCGGACCTCGACGCCGACCACTCGCGGCGACTCGCGCATCGAGAAAGCCTACGAGGAATCCGACCAGCGCCAATGGTTCTGCCTCGCCTGAAGTGCGGCGAACACCAAGTGCTGGTTTGGTCGCAGGTGAAGTGGCTGCCGGAGGCGCCGGAGGAGGGCGTGGTACGAATGCGTGCGCGGCGCCGCCCACTTTACCGACAAGGAGCGGGTCGCGATGGTTCGCGCCGGGGAATGGCGCGCCCGGTTCCCGCGCCGGAAGCCGTTCGCGGTCAATACCTGTCCGGGCTCAACTCCGTCTTCCGGGCGCGGCGCGGGTTCAAAACCGGCTGCACCAAATGGTGGCGGACCTGGAAAGCGAAGAACGACCCGCTCGAATTGAGAACGAGTCATCGTTCCTGGGCGAAACGGGCAGGAAGACGCCGACCGGGTGGAAGCTTCGAACCTCGAGAAGCGGGGCCGAGAACTACGGGGACGCAGAGGTTCCGCGCCGGTCCTCCTTTGACCGCCGGCGGGATTCCGCAAGCCGACCGCATGGTGGTCGAAGTTGTGGGCTGGGGCGAAGGCGAGTGGAAAGCTGGGGGATCCGGTTCGGAACGATTCCCGGGCGCCTGGACGCTCCGGAAACGTGGAAGCGGTTGGACGCCTCTTCCTTTCCCGAACTTGAAACGGGCGGGACGGGACTGAGCTTCCCGCCCTCGCGGTTGGGGTCGATTCCGGGCAACTGGGCGACTACGTCCTCAAGTGGACCCGTTCCCGGTTTGCCCGGGGAATCATCGCGGTGGAAGGGCGGGAACCAGGCCTTGGCCCCCATCGTTTCTGCGGTCCGGCGAAACAATCGCTATCGGGCCGCGGCCCTCACGGTCGGGACCGACTTGGCCAAGTCGATGATCTACAGCCGGCTCAGCAAACCGAACCCGCCGACGATGGCCTCCCGAAGGGCCGCGGGTTCGATGCGGAATTCTATTTGAGCTAACAGCCGAAGAGTTGCGGTTCAAAAACTGGCGCGGGTTCCGAGTCCGCGAGTGGCACAAGACGCGGCTGCGCAACGAGGCGCTCGACGTCCGCGTTTACTCCCGCGGTGCTTCGCTGGCTGAACCCGACTCTCGTGCGCGTGGCGGCCCTGCAAAAGCGAAAAGCCGGACGCACGGGTCGAACGGCCCGCGGACCCCAACGAGGCGGGCCACATCGACCCAGCCCCCGGGACAACCACGCGGCCGGACCGAGTCGGGCCGAAGGCCACGGGCGTCGCCCAGCCAAGTCCCCGGTGGGATTCCGGAGCTTCACGCGAGGGTGGCGTCGGTATTGATGGCGCTGGCATCGCCAAGGAACGGGAAAAGCCGCAACGGCCGGTCCGTGGTTTGAGGTACAGGTAAACGCAGAAGCCAAGGATGGTCACAAGCGTGTGCATCAACGACCTGGTGCCCATTTACGTCGATTCGGTTTCATGGCATTAGTGTCACGGGTCGGAAGAGAATCGAACTGGTAGGACACCGAACTGACTAGGGAAAATTTCTATCTGAAATAGCAGGCAAGAGCTGCCAAAACAAAGACAACCCCGGCGATTCTACACAAATCTGCTCTCTTCGGCGTATTTGAGGTCGTAGGAACTTCATTTCAGCGCTGATTGAGTTCATGTGGCAAACGCCTCCGCGATGGATTCATCTGCCGCCCTCCTCAAATTGAGATATTAATCCTAATCTCGAACCGGTCTTTAGGGGGAATGGATAGATAGTCGGGATCCGGGGCGCGGGAAAAAATTTGGCTGCTTCCTCCCACCCCTTAGCCACCGCTTCTCGTGGACTTTTCGCTTCTCCTCAACCATCGTCAAAGCCTTCATTCAATTCGAAATGCTTCCTTACCAGCGTGTTGCTAGCCACCTTGAAAAGGTTCTGAGTAGATAAGTAAGCTGAATCCCGCAGTTTTGAGCAGATCCGCGATTCCCCGATGTTCATTTGTGGACGGATTTCGAGTGTCGGTGCTCCACCCATGCCCGGAAAAGTGCGGATTCCGTAATCCGGTCCTCCGAGCAGGTGTGCCGCAAACCGGCGCGGGGTCACATGCGAAGCCGGCGGGCGAGTTTCGTGGCGGACAGGTTCCCGGTGGTCCCGGCGACGCAGGCGAGTTGCCAACGTCCGGGCGGCCACCCGGGGAGGGCGTGGCCCCCTCGATATTTCGGCCGTCCTTGAGGGCGGTTGGGAGACCCAGCGCATCATGCGCCCGGCGATGTCGGCGACAAGTTCGGGACGGTTCTGCACAGGTTCAAGGTGATCGTCAACCTGGGGGGAAAATCACCAAGGTGAACGCTTAACTCCAGTAATACGTAACTGGAATCGGAAGGCGGCGT
>NW_027226235.1:0-22733 GCF_022539635.2 Chironomus tepperi
CATATTTTCCATTCCATCATGATTGATATGATAGATAATTTCCACGCTTGTTAGGAAAATTTATTTAAATACTTTTCTTTCTTCCCCTTCGCCCCATCAAGTCACTCATAATTTGTTGATTCAAAGTCGAAAAATGTAAAGGTGAAATAAATTTTGCGACATTATTCTAATAGCAAATATCAAATTTCATGATATTGTTTGTTGTGAGTGAAATGTTCCTTGCGAGATTTTTTAGTCAAATTTGTTGAGTTTTGAGAGTTTAAGAATGATTGATGATGAAGATTTGTGTGAAATTTTGAAGAGATAATCCAAAGAAATTCGATGATTTTTAAATAAAATTCAAAGTCATCAATCAAAATTCTTGAATTTTAAATTCCTTCAAATCCAAAAAGCAGTTCCAAATTCTGACAAAATTACCCAAAATTTTTTTCACCTCTTTACTACCTGACTTGTTATTTTTTCGCAGTTTTACCCATTCTCATGAGTCATGTCATAAATTGTCATGTTTTATGTTGCGTGCATATCAAAACAACAACGACAGCACAAAAAATGAGAAAAAAAGTTTCATTTTATTTATAATTTTTGTACCTATAAAAACTGAATTTTTTTCACTTGCGTTCCACTTTTTTTTGTGATTTTATTTTTCCCTGTTAACATTCAACAACATTGGGAGATTTCCTCATGATGAAAATGCAAATAAATAAATTTGAAAAGAATAATATTGGATTTAAATGAGAATTTCGGGATTGAATTTGGGATTTTTATTAAAATGAGTTTTTGTTGACAAGTCAAGGACTGCAGGTGTTAAAGTTGATGAATTTTTGCTGTATTTTTAAGACTATCATGCCATGAATATTTGATTTATTGCTACAGAATGACCGTTACGCTAAATTCTATAATAAAGTCATTCAAGCCATTCTCAAATGATCTAATTTCAAATTTTTTCTACTAATTACACCAACCCTCTAACAAATGCAACGAAGTCTCAAAAAACGGACCTAAAAAGACTTCTTTTTATACAAAATAAAAAAATATTAATAAAGCTTTGTTTTGAGTGGAAGAATAATGAGTGCTAATTAGCATATAAATGCTCTCTCGAGCCTAAAACAACACACTTTACTGTTTCAACAATGATTTTATTGTCAACAGCTCATAAAATGGAACAAAAAAAAAATTGCTTTTTAATAAAAATAATTTTTTTTCTTCGGCAAAATTGGACGCAATTAATAAAAATAATTTTAATATGAAGAAGAAAAATTTGGATGCTGTTAATTGCGAACGGCTATTTTGAGTTGTTTATAGAGATTTCAAGTTAATTGTTTTGATTTTCTTTGTATCCCACGTGGATGATTATGTTGAAAATAGATTGGAGAAATGACCTGGATGATGATTGGTGAATTTCTGGAGAAATTTGTAAAAATTATTAAGCAGAAAAATAACGCATTATTGTTTTGTGGTCATCGGCAGTGTTTGAGGATGGAAAATGTCAGAAAACGTAATTTTTTAGGAAAATTGAACGAATTTTAGATTGAAGATGTTGTTTGTTGTGATTTAAGTCTTAGTTGGTCCTCTGCTGGTACTCTAGATTCACTTTACCAGATATATGCAGAGGGGACGGGAAGGGGATTGTTTTAGGGCCCTAAAGCTAAAATACTCAAAATAAAGAGCTTGAATAGCTCTAAGAATACTCTAATATGGTCCTAGGCAACCTGTGTGTCGCAGCACACAAGTCAACGCCGTATACGATTTCAATCGATTCTCAACATCAAGCTGTGCCGCGAGATCACCACTGCTTTAGCTCTCATCTATGCCTAGCACAAAATTTACGACAAATTTTAGTCAAAAACTCTCCAATTTTTTCGTAATTTAAAAATTAAGACATCACATTTCATTTAATGGCCTTCCAAACACTTGCGACACAAAAAGCTATTAAAGATTTACTCATAAAATCCGCATTACTTATTAAAAACTCAAATTGAGAAACGCATAAAAATTTTATAAAATAATCGAGGGTGAAAAATTTTCGGCAAGTAATTTTACTCAAGTGCCTTCCCTCAACACTACAAAGAAATGTCGAGAGTCTATCCACTCGACATTAAATAGAAAGTAAAAAAAAGTTTAAATTTTTCCTATTAAAATAAATTAAATTCTGTATTATTTCCATTACGAAACACAACAAAATGAAGAAAAACTTTAAAAAAAACTTGAAGAAATTAAATTAAAAGTTTATCGACTTTATTTAGTTTTGAGTGTTTGAGCAAGAAATAAAAGAGTAACATGAAAAGTTTTCTTTTATTTTTTTTCCGTATCATAATCTTTACTGTTTATTCATGTATCGCACCCTTTTCTCCCCCCTAAAATCCAGACAAAATAAAATCGAGTCAGAAATACAAAATAAACTGTTTGGGTGGAGATGAAAAAATAATAAAAAAAGAAAAAAAAATCCTTAATAAATTTTCCCTCACTTGTTTACATGGCAGCACTATTGGTATCATTTTCATTTTACAACAACTATTCAGTTATGATCAAATTAAATTTACATTTTACTGCCAGCAGTTTTCAGCATCGTCTCGGTAGCAATGCAATTTTTTTACTGCTTTTTTTTTATGCAACCTCCTCCCTCAGATTCATTTTTTTTTTGTGAATTGCTGTTGCTCGCTTAACTGCATTGTGTTCTTCAAAAGCAATTAAATTTCACTAACTGCAAAACTAACAGCTTCAAAATTGAATTAAACCGCACGTCCACACCATTTCCGCGAAAAGTGTAATTACAGCTGGCAGAAAATAAAAAATAAAAAAAAAAAAAATCTCGGCAAATAGAAAAATGAGAAGTGCAAAAAATGAGCGGGATAAATGAAATTAAAAAGTATGAGAGGCATGGATGTTGTGGGATGAATACTAAGTCATTCAGTTAGCCAAAAAATTCTTTGCGTTTCCTAAAATTTGTCTTAAAAATTGTTAGGAATCTTGTCAGATTCCCGATCAGCACTCCGGGTTTGTTAGAGCATCGCTACGTCGCCGTATTAACGATTGGACACAAAGTTGCTTGACGGTACCGTGACGGTTGATTTTGATCTAGTTTTGGGTCGAAAAATGGGTTTTGCCACATTTTATGGCTCGATTCTAAACGATCAGTTCAATCTTGAGACATACAAAGCCTTAGGACCTAATCGGACCCAGAAAACCTAGCGAAAACCTAGCTTCTCTCCAGAATTCTCCCTTCACATGTGCTATAAAGCATCAAAAATTTCAAAAACATCCTCAAATTCTCTTAAACATTCAATTCTTATCAATTTTCGCAACTAAATTTCCAATTAAAATCCACACATCATAAAAACAAGAATCCAATTTTCCTCTAAATAATGACTCCAACTGACCGTACAAAATGAACATAAAAGCTCATTCAATCTACTCATAAAAGCACCAAAATAAAATATTTTTATAACAACGCACAGCATTGCTTGATGGTCAATGCGCAAAAAAAAAATAAAAATATTTTGTTCTCTTTTTTTATTGAATTGTTTATTTTTTAAACGATGTTACTGCCCGAAAAATGGCAATTTCTCGTCAGCAACTGTGCAACTATTATGTATGAGCAAGGGCTTTTTTATTCTCGTAGAATAATATTTTAAATAAAAACTAGTGATGTGATTTATTGAGAATGGCTGAAGGAGTTTTCTGCGTGTGATGATTGCTGGAATAATTTATGATTTGGTAACTTTTTTGTATGGATTTAAGGTTGGCTTTAACAATGGATTTCGTTGAATGTGCGATTTTTAGATGGTTTAAGGATTTTTAAAATTAACGTGAATGCCAGCTAAAGTTGGATAGTCAGTTTTAAGAGCGGATTCATCATGGCAAATGACTGCTGAGTTTTAGGAATCCTTTAAGAGTTGAGCTCAGCAGTAAGAATTGGCATTTAAAATTCGAACCCTCTTAGAGCTCACTTACTTACTGGAACCATGCTCCAAATGGACCCTGGGTTGCTACAAAATGCTTTCTGTGCCATTTAGAGCTTCAAAACCATGCAAATACCCAAACCCCCCTCAAAATTCCAACAAATTCACAAACATAGAAAATTATACATCTCCAAAAAATTACTATAACATCTGATTGCGTATGCTTGAATCCCTAAAAATGGCTGCTATAAAAATCACCCTCAATTTTTCCATTGAATGATTTTTCAATTTCACTATATGAATGTCATTTTACCATGAAAAGGAAGCCAGTTCTCAAGTGTCCCTTACCAAAAAAATGAAAATGATGATGTTAGATTAGTTTTGGGAATACAACCAATCTACGCACGTGTTCGTGTATGTGCTTCTGCTGCTCGCCATCAGCAAGCGTCATTTGTAAAGTTGACCGTCCTTTTTTTCGTCCGTGGAAGTAGACAAAGTGAGATACATCTGTATCCTTCAAGCGTGCATATCCACAATAAAAATAACAATTCAACTCAAATAAATGATGATATTATTGCATGTGTATAATAATGGGCAAGAGATTCTTATTCCAAATGAGCGGATAGAGAATAAAAGCGGAAAAAAAAATAATTTTAGGCACTTAAGTAAAAAGGTTATTGCCATTTAGTTTCATGAAATGAACATGAGAATTTGTTTTTTGTGAAAAATTTATGTTTTTACGTATCATTAAAATTAAGTTTATTTGGTGTCCATAAGCAAGCAATTTTTGAAGAGACATGCTAAATTTAAAATAATCTCCCCTCATTCATTCACTTCAATAATTTTCATTAACTGCAATTTTCAATTGAAAGCTTTCAATCCCTTTCATTCAACAACCTTTTCAAGCAATTTGCTACAGTTTTGGAATCAACATGTATATGCACAAAAGAAATCATTTTTGTGTAGTAAAAAAAGGGTCTAAAGATTCGAGAAGAGTCTAATTAGGATGGAAAAAAAATTCTTTTGTACGGAAATTGTTGAGTTTTAGAAGTCCTTATCTGATGATGTTTTCGAGTCCCCCCTTTTTCACTCTAGCAAAGCAACAATGAAGCTGTTGCAAGAAGAATGGCAACAGCAAAAAAAATTAGAAAGCTTTAAAAATATTTTTATCAATTTATTTAAAGGACTAAATTTAATTTTTTTCTTTACGATTTCAATTTAGATATTTTTGTTGAGTGGGATAGTCTGAGGATAGGTTATACTGGATGTGGCTAATCGTATCAGAGTAGTCTAATGCAGTTCCGTACGAGATTTGGACATAACATAAGTGTCGGACGGAATGCTCTAAATATTAAGACGTGAAATGTTTAAGAACTTCAGTACCTAATTACTGCTAGACTGACTTAGTTGTTATCGGGTCGAGACCTGTCCTTTATCGCATCATATGTGGTGAAAATGTGAGTTACAAATCCTTTTAAGGCTACAAACAGAAAAGTCATTGAAGGAGTGATTTTTATCACACTTTAAGCTGTAAGTCTACTGAATCTTGAGGTATTATGCACCCTCACTCAAGTTTAACAATCATTAGCAATTGATCTTTATTATTTACAATTTTTACGATACTGTCTGACCCTGGACATTACCCAAATGACGATCTTTGACGAAAATCCCAGACTCTCTTCAAAACGCTTACATTCTAGTGCCTATCAAAGCTTTACATTAGCTCTACAACTGAATAGTACCACTCAATTTCATGTAAACTTATATAATTTTACAAAAACATGAATGTTGAATTCAAATATCATACTATAGTACATCTCAAAAGTAGTTCAACTACATGCAAAAATACTCAAAGAGATGCTCACAAAAGGAAGCCGAAATGGTTTGATTAAAAGCTTTCAACTTCATTCAAAATCCATATCTACATTTAACATCCAAAAAAAAAAAAAGTTCACACAGCATAAAAAGCACATGGAAATAAATTTAAAATAAGGAAATGTTCATAAATTTCGTTGCATGAGAAAGCACTATAGAATTCCATCATAAGTAAGAGAAATGAGTTGTTACTTATACACGATGTAGAGCATAAATTGAAAAGCTCTTTCGTGTAAATGATATGATAAATTGCTACAGCACCTCTATGCATTATCATAAAGAAATTTTTTCAATTACTTACGTTCTTACGTTCACGGTGAGTCGCTGTTTTCCGTCTTTAAAAAAGCTGCAGTGAGAATTGAAGTTTAAGTTCTGTTGTTCAAGCGTGTTTCTGGAAGGATCGATGTGGAAAATTATTAAATTGACGTTTTTACCTTTACAATCAGGGGTGTATTCAGTGGGAGGAGGTGAAGCCTTCCATTTAGTCATTCCCCTACCTCCCAATATTTCAATCTACGTCTCTTTTTAATTTTCCTTACTGACAGCTGATGAAGCTATTTTTGCAAGTTCATTACTAATATTAAGCAAGTCTCTAATGAAATCAACATCAACATCAACATGTATCGATCCAAATTCCGACATCAGGTCGACATGACTCTGGCGTGGTATTGAATTCAAATCGAATTCGGTACCCAGTCACGTCGATCTTGGGTTATATTTTGAATCAGATAGTTTGCACTATTCCTATGCTCTTTGTCCATACTATCTATATCCATTCATATCCTCCATCACATCTCTAAAATTAAACTATACCCCAATTATAATGATAACAAACCTACTCCATTCTAAATAATTCTCAGAAAGCATTTTAGCCCACAATTTTACCATTTTCATTCATATACACATTTTCCAGCTCACCAATCAACTTAATATCTTTTATCCAACTTTACAAAATTTAAATGAAGACAGAAACAAGAACCACAACAAGCTGATTAATGTTGTTATGTGAATTGTATAAGGCTCAGATGGTAATTGCAATTTATTCAGGTATTATGGAATTTAAAATATTCATACTTGCTATCATTATAGTCTTTGTTGGGTTCCTGGTGGGAATTTTGGGTTGGATTAGTTAAGGAAGTTGGTTTTGTGTAAGGTGTTGGTGTTCTGAGTGAATGTCGTTAATTGAGCATGTAAAATATAGCCCAAAATAGCACAAATCGGTTGATCGATCAAAAATTTAACTCAGGTCGTCATTTGATGTCGGATTTAAATCGAATCTGGCGGATTCGGGGATCCTAGTTTAATTCAAATCCGACGTCATGCCGGAGTCACGTCGGTACCTAGTACCTTGTGATATTCAGGAAATTTCATGCATATACAAGCTATCCAACATTCTGACAAAATTATCCCACAAGAATAGTCATTCCTTGTCGTGTCATCCCTTCTGTTATGTTTAATCTTTGGATTATGATGAATAGTACGTTATTAAATATGATTGGCATGGAATCTAATTTGTACAATAGTAATAAGAATGAATATAGGAAAGAAGATAAATTGCATGTAGTACAAAAATATTATTTTTTAAGAAGTTTACAGTATGATTTATGAAAATTTAAGCTATTTTTATTGTTGGCAATCAGAGCGAAATGAATTTTTTTTTTTCGGTGTTGAATTAAATGAAGTGAGAAATTGAATTATGAGGTATTAAATTCATTTTGAAGGTGAAATTTATATTTTTTTTTTGAGAATTATTTCAGGCGAGAGAATTTCCGAGGGCATTCAAAAATACGAAGAAAAAAGTGCGGATGAAGATTTTACATAAAAAAAGACAAAAAAAAAAATCTTGAGAAAAATTTTAAGTCTTTTTTGCTGTCTAGGGTATTGGAGGAATTAAATTTTTGCATAAGGAAAATGGTGCAGAAATAATTTTTAAAGAAGGATGAAGAGAAGAAAAGTTTATTTTTGTTTTCCTTCGTTAGTCTGATCCTTTTTGGGATTGTTTATAAATTATGTCTATCGAAAATTGGAATTTTTGTTACTTTGGGATGTTATTCAAAAATCATACACAGATGTTGTTCAAAAGTGACCCTTAAATGACTGTTTGGACTTCTGAACTTCCTAAACGACCACATGTATCCAAAAGAATTCCTAATTATGTCACAATACCCTCCATATGCTGACACTGACCAACCTATATACCCCAACGACACATGTCGTTTGATTGATCTAAAATCCGGCACTAGGCTATCGTGACTCTGAATTCAAAGTGAAATCGGCACCGAAGCAACGCTGCCTAAATCCTGGTTTTGAACTTATAACCGATTTTTCCTGGGATTCAAGTTGGGAAATATGCACTTGTTGCAGACAAAAACTTTACAATATCTTAATAATGTGGACCGGTTTTTCTTTAAAAAACATGGTGCAACCACAGGTGCCTGTTTTGCACCTCTGTTGCGATTCGGACCACTCTAGACCTAATAAATTACTGTAATTTATTTATTTAATTCGCCATACTTCTAAGAAAATCATCTCAATCGAACCTTTAATGCATATTAATTTCGTAAGTGATCTCAATTGCTATCCGATATTCATCTCATAAAGTCATTCACAATTATGATAATCAAAGTATCCACTTAACTTCTTGATCTGCTATCAAATCCATCATTATCAATATCACAAACATAATTTCCATGAAAAACACTTGACAAAAAAATTTATTCATTCTTCTTCATCTACATGATTCTGCAATAGACGCACACTTCTCTCGTCGTTTGAGAAAGTCTTGAAATAAATTAAATTTGAAAATTCATGGCATTTACATAATTTACAATAATTCCATTACCATTTATTTACATTAAATTTGTATAAACATCCTTATTATCCTCATGATTATCGTTATTGTCGTTGCTTCTTTTTCTATTGTTATTATTTGCATTTTGGACATATTTATCTAATAAATCTATTTTATAAATCAGATCAGAATGGATGAAGTATCTTAAAAATCAAAATGTTGACATGATCTAGAAATGAACGTCCGCTCTAGAAATGTCAGGACTCTTTATGTTTGAATTTTCAATAAAAGTGAACTAAGTTTGGGGAAAATTTTTTTGTGACTTATTGATGCAGTATTGATAATTTATTATTTGATAATATTAAATGCTGTGGGAAACGGAACTATTGGGATTTTAGGCATTTTTCACTAGTTCAGTTAAATATTTTAACAGATAATTAATGTTTATTGATTAATTTATATGAATTTAATATTTAAAATCTATGCAAAAAGTTATGTACAATTTTATACATTGATATATTCAAAAATATTTAAATTTCAACCTACAACTTTTCACCTGCAATTTTAAATCATAACAAAAAATGAAATATTTAAAATAAAATTGATTTTTAAATCATTTTACATTATTATTTAAATGAGTTTAATACTTTCAAAGTTGTGTAGGTTCAGGATATTTAAAAATGACTGAATTTATGCATAAATACATTTTTCCCTGTCGTATTCTATTTAAAATTTAACAGAAAAATAAATAAAGCTCATTAGAAAACAAATTTCATTAAACATTTTCTTGAAAAAAAAAATCCCTAGCTTAAAAAGTCTTCGAAATTGTATATGTACACATAAGAAGATTTATGTTTTATTCAACAAAAAAAAAAAAAAGAAAATAATATTCCTAATTCGTTGAAGAGATTAAATTTTAAATCTCTTTTTTGAGTAGGATTTACAAGCAAATTTGTCATAAAGTAATGTATTTCCACTTCCAGAGGCAAACAATCTTATTTACGAAAGCTTTAACAACAAATTTTCATCTTCATTCTAATGCAAATGATACTTTTTAGCGCATTTTTGAAATTTTTTTCAAAAAGGTAGCTTAATAAGACACTTTGTTCGTTCGTTCGTCTGTTCGGTCGGCTGGAACGCGAGATCTCAAAAACTAGACATTGTAGAGAGCTCTGGTTTGTTTTAATAGCTTCGTTCTATCAAGTTATTGGGTTATCGGTCATTTAGAAGTTTCAAATCATAGCATAAATACTATAATTAATCAATTTTTGATTTCAATACAAAGTGTAAACAACTATTTTCGTTAAAAATTCGAAATTTGCAAAACCGTTAGAAAGTTTGAATTTCAGAAAACCGTTACTTCTAAATGTACTATAATTAATAAATTTTTCTATTCAGTACAAAAAGTGAACAATTTTTAGCGGGAAAATTTTGAATTTAGCAAAACCGTTAGAAAGTTTGAATTTCAGAAAACCGTTACTACTAAATATACTATAATTAATGAATTTTTGTTTTCAGTACAAAACGTAAACAACTGTCGGAAAAATTTTGAATTTCGCAAAACCGTTAGAAAGTTTGAATTTCAGAAAACCGTTACTTTTTAATATGCTATAATTAATAAATTTTTCTATTCAGTACAAAACGTGAACAATTTTTAGCGGGAAAATTTTGAATTTCGCAAAACCGTTAGAAAGTTTGAATTTCAGAAAACCGTTACTACTAAATATACTATAATTAATAAATTTTTCTATTCAGTACAAAACGTGAACAATTTTTAGCGGGAACATTTTGAATTTCGCAAAACCGTTAGAAAGTTTGAATTTCAGAAAACCGTTACTACTAAATATACTATAATTAATAAATTTTTCTATTCAGTACAAAAAGTGAACAATTTTCAGCGGAAAATTTTGAATTTCGCAAAACCGTTAAAAAGTTTAAATTTCAGAATACCGTTGCTTCTTAACATACTTTAATTAATAAATTTTTGTGTTCAGTACAAAACGTGAACAACTTTTGACAGAAAACTTTTGAATTTCGCAAAACCGTTAGAAAGTTTAAATTTCAGAATACCGTTACTACTAAATATACTATAGTTAATAAATTTTTCTTTTCAGTACAAAACGTGAACAATTTTCAGCAGGAAAATTTTGAATTTCAAAACCGTTGGAAAGTTTGAATTTCAGAAAACCGTTACTTTTAAATATACTATAATTTGTTAATTTTTGTATTCAGTACAAAACTTTTGGCGGGAAAATTTTGAATTTCGCAAAACTGTTAGAAAGTTTGAATTTCAGAAAATTTCGTAAATTCTTAATATGTATGATTTTTTTGTGTGAATTATTTTTTAAGTCTTTGAGGTGACTTGGGTCCTGGTCTGGAAGTGACTTGGGTCCTACTGGATCTTGTTTAGTGGATTTAAAAGTGAACTGGATCCTACTGGATTTTGTTTTGTAGATCTGAAAGTGACTTGGATCCTACTGGATTTTGTTTTGTAGGTCTGTAAGTGACGAGAATTTTACTGGATCTTGTTTTTTAAATCTGGAAGTGACAAGTTATAAATTAACGGTTTTTTTAAATTCAAATTTATAACGGTTTAAAGAACTTCAAAATTTTCCCGCAAAAATTTGGAAACAATACATCGTGTTGACAAAAGAAATTTTGGAATTTAATTATTTAATTTAAACGGTAAGAGTGATGTTTTAATAAGTAAAATCTGTTTAATCAATTAGTTTATTCATTTTAGAAGATGACAAAACGAAAAGTGAAGCCTTTAACTTTACGTGAACAGGACAGAAAGAAAAAGAAACAAAAACATGCCGAAGCAGAAAAAATTCAAGAATATTTGGATCGTGATAACGACACAAGACGTGAACGTCGATCAAATCCGGAATATTTACATGCCGAATCCACAAGAGACTTATTGAGTCTTCAACAACGTCGTTCGAATCCGGAATATTTACAAGCCGAATCCGCAAGAGACTTATTGAGTCTTCAAAGACGTAGATTAAATCCGGATCATTCACAAGCCGAATCTGCAAGAAATTTGTTAAGTCTTCAACAGCGAAGATCGGATCCGGAATATTTACAAGCCCAATCGACAAGAGATTTGTTAAGTCTTCAACAGCGAAGATCGGATTCGGAATATTTACAAGCCGAGTCTGCAAGAGATTTGTTAAGTCTTCAACACAGAAGATCGGATTCGAATATTTGCAAGCCCAATCGGCTAGAGATTTAAGATCTATTCAAAAGCGTAGAGCAATTCGAATTCCTTGGATTAAAGCAATCAAAGCCTATAATGAAAACGTAAAGGACGGCCCTTATCATCGTTGTTATTCGTGTGATCGGTTGTTCTTTAGAACTCAGGTATCGATAACGACTCGTGAGAAGCTTCAAAATAAACGAGGATGCACAGATGAATATATTAATGGACTTATTATTCCTGAATTAATTGAGCATGCCGAATACATATTCTGCTCAACATGTATGAGTCACATTCGTAAATTAACTTATCCAAAGTTGAATATAAATAAGTCAAATTTGAAGTTTCCCGACATTCCTGATTGCTTAAAACGATTAACTCCATTAGCGGAACGATGTGTAGCTGCTCGTATACCGTTCATGAAAATCGAACAAGCAAATTATGCTGGACAGTTGAAAATCAAATCCGGTATCGTGAATGTTCCAATAGACGTTTCTACAGCAGTTAACGCAATTCCGAGATCCGTTGACGATACGTATGTGATTGAAGTGTCGTTAATGCGAAAAATGGCGTATAAAAATCCATATATCCGAGAACGTGTTCGACCTGCTGATGTTTGGGCTGCTGCAGAGTTTTTATGCCAAACACCGCTCTACACACAATTTGAAATTTCGTTAAACCAGGAATTCAATCCTACAGGTAACAATTAGGTTTTTTTATAAACAATATACTCATTAATTAATTTAACTGCATTTATAGTTCTTGCTGCTGAGCCTGAACATGTAAACAACAACGAAACTACCGACATACAATCACGAGATACAGCCAATTCGGTATCGAATGAACAGCCAGAATTAGAATTTACAGATCGACATTTACCGGAAGAAACGTTAATCGACTCTATGGACGCAATGCAGTTTGTGCCGGAACTTGATCCTTCAGATGCTGTGAGAATTGCTCCAGGTAATGATGAAGCATAATTTTGGAAGTATTTATAAATAATAAATCTTGATTTATAATTTTAGGTGAAGGACAAAATCCTATTCCAATGTTTATGGATAAGCATTGCGAAGAACTTGCTTTTCCTAGCATTTGGTGCGGCCAACCAAGAGCAATGCCACCAGATGATAGAAAAGCATTGTCGAATCTCGATTACGTAAACTCAGAAATTCGTAGATATGACCGCCGTGCTTGCCGTCCCGATCATATTCTTTATCTATATAAAAAGTCGCAAATCGAACAACTTACAAAGCAAGCTACCGTAATACTTCGGAAAAGCACACAAAACAATAGAATTACAGCCAATCAAGTAGTTAATCAACAGTTTCTCGATAGTGCCGTAAATAACGATTCCGCATATCGATTTATGGCAGCTATTACTGGAAGTCCACCATATTTCGAGGCACAGAAGAAGAAAGTGATGGCAATGGTAATGACAATTCGGAGGATTTACTTTTTTCATCACGAATTCGGCAGCCGAAACTCACTGGCCGGAAAATTGCTTGTCATTCTAAAGAAGACGGTTGATAAAATTGACATTTCTGGTGAAGCGGCAATGGACTTGACATTCGAAGAAAAGTCAAGACTTATAAGTTCGGATCCTGTAACATGTGCTCAATATTTCTATCACCGACTTAAGCAGCTGTGGAAAACGTGGGATGCAGAAGACGGTCCGTTCGGAAACTATCGAATTTCGCACAAATATTGTCGAATCGAATGGCAGCATCGGGGTTCGCCACACGCTCATCAATTCATTGATTTAAAAGATGCACCGAAATTCAATGCCGATGATTTGGATTCTCATGTTCGGGTTTGTGAATTTATAGACACAATCGTCACCACCGATACCGATGATCCTGACGTTTCCGACGTAATTTATGTTCAAAAACATCGATGCACACATACGTGCAAAAAGGGAAGACGAGGAAAGGAAACATGTCGATTTAACGCACCATTTTTGCCGATTCCACAAACAATGATACTAGAACCAGTTCCGGATACGATAGTTTTGACACAAGACAAGAAAGACTTACTCCGAAATATAAACGAAAATCTTCATACCATTCTCGAATCAACAGAAGTAGAATCGATGTCGTTCAGTGATTTATTACAAAAATTAGGATGCACATTTGAAGATTATCTATTAGCTGCAAGAGCAAAACTTAAATCTCGAAAAAGTTTTCGTAAAACGACTACCAAAGAATGCTCGAATCAATCCGTACAATAAGAAGGTTCTTATAGCGATGCGATCGAATATGGACATCCAATTTATTCTTGACGTTTACTCGTGCATTTCTTATGTTGTCGATTATGTTAACAAAGCCGATAAAGGACTATCTCGACTATTACGGCAATGCATAAAGGATTATGAACGCGGCAATCACAGCATTAAATCAAACTAAACGCTCTTTCGAAAGTTCTATATAACTGCAGCGAAACATCAGCCCAAGAAGCGGCATGGATCCGATTACGGCAGCCGATGTGTATGTCTTCCGATCTAGTCGAATTTATTCATTCCGGTCCAAAATCCGTAAGTAACATAATATGTATACTTGCATTAATATCTTAACAAACATTTTTTTTTTAATTTAATTAGCAACGACAACGAATGCTGAAAACTAATGCGGAGTTGAAAAATTTATCGGAAACCGATCCAAACAGCATCGATATATATAAGAAAGGACCAATAGATCGATACAGTGACAGACCTGACGAGCTCGAAAACGAATGTCTTGCTGATTTTATTGCCAAATATAACTACAAATCTAATGCCCGAACAGCTACCGACAACAATGAAGACGGCGAAATTATTGGTGATGACGAAGAACTCGAATTAGTTGATGATGATGAACAAACCGATCCACTCGACAAGAAAACTTATGATTTAAAGAACAATAGCGGAAAAATCACTCGTAGACGTCGACCAAAAGTGATTCGATATTGTCGTTTTAACATTGCTCAAGATGAGGCTAACTACTATCGTGAAATGTGTTTATTATTCTTGCCATGGAGAAACGAAGATACCGAAATCGATTCGCAAAACTGTTCGGAAATATTCCATCAAACGAAACTATCATTAAGACCAATTATGACAAATACAATGCCGTTTCTTTGGACTTGGAACAAATATCAAGAGATATTCAAAATGAACGGCTAATGGAGGAAACTGAAGCAGAAGAACGAGATGTCGAACAAGCCAATATGGATTTTCATAACGTTTACGATTTCGATGATACGATTGTTCAACCAAATGCGGCAGTCGAAATGGGAATCGAAGCACTTGTATCGGATGCATCCGTCAGTCGATATAAAGTTCCTGATCTCTTATGCGATGAAGAGTATTATCAATTGTGTGATTCTTTAAATCAGCGACAACACGACTACTTGATGCACATAATAAGCTGTTTTAAGAACCCTTCTTCTTTACCGATATATCATTACATCGCAGGCGGAGCTGGTGTTGGAAAAAGCCGATTGATTAAAGCTATTTATCAATCCGTCATGCGAATACATAGAAGTGATCCTGGACCAGTCAATTCGAATGAGGTACTTTTAGTTGCGTATACCGGAATGGCGGCTCACAACATTGGCGGAATCACAGCGCATAGTGCTTTTCATCTTGCAGCTAATCAAGGAAAAAACCGACAGAGGTCTTCCTCCCGATATCGCTAATACATTAGCTAGCAATATACGATCAAACAAACTAATAATAATTGATGAAATCAGCTTCTTATCTTCAAAGCATTTCGATCAAATGAGCTCAAATATGAAGCAGGCATTCAAGTCTAAAAGAATTTGCCGGTCGTTCCGTTATCGCTGTTGGTGATTTTGCACAACTCCGACCAATCGAGCTCCATACTGTTTTCAACCGAAAGACCGTCGTTCAACTGCAGTTCTCGTCGATAATCCACAATGGAAACCATTTCAAATGTTCGAACTTACCGAAATCATGCGACAAAGAGATGATCTTCGATTTGCGGAAGCATTGAATCGGCTTGCTGTAGGAAAAACAACGATAGAAGACAATCGGTTATTCGCTAGTCGGTGTTTTAATGATAATACGCTTCCTGCTATAGCTCGAACTCGTCTCCGATTGATACCCTTTAATGAAGGTGTTGACGCATATAACATGCAACGTGCTCAACAATTGATTCAAGCGAATGCAACAAAATTTATTTATACAGCTTTAGATAAATTTATCGGTACTTATAAGGATGAACAGAAACGGAGAGCACGGCATTTAATTAGAACTATGAAGCCAGGAGATACACAAGGTCTAACACATGAACTTCATCTCGTAATCGGACTTCGTTATATGATATCAACCAATATCGATGTTTGCGACGGATTGTTCAATGGCGCTTGCGGTATTCTGAGATTCGTTGAGCTACAAAATCGAAAGATTAATGCTATCTATATCGAGTTTGACGATATCAAGACAGGAGTAAATGCTAGAAGTATTCGGCACAATATTATGCAAGCAAACTCCCAAATTCAACCGAACTGGACTCCGATAATGGTCACTAATAGATGCTTCTATACAACAGAAGGAGGAAAAGTAAGTTTAAAATTTTCATCTTCATTTTTCAATTTAATTACGTTTTTTTATAAATTCTAGGTACAAATTAATCGTGAACAGTTTCCAATACTTATGGCAGAAGCTATAACAATCCATAAAAGCCAAGGACGGTCTGAGGAAATCGTAACTGTCGACGTTCGAAGAGGTATGAATCGACAAAAATATTACGTATCATTCTCAAGAGCGACATCGTTAAACGGCTTGCATATAATTGGACAATTTAATCCACCAAGTGAAATTGAAGAAAATGATCCTGTTAAAATGGAGATGTCTCGACTGCGAGAAAATCCGCTCACACCGAAGTTTCAATTTCTCTCTGACGTTCCCGAAAACTTTATACAGATTGTTAGCCACAACATTCAGTCCATTCGAAGGCATATCTCGTCAGTTGTGGCCGATCACGTTTATTCAAGGAGCCATATTTTAGCATTTCAAGAATGTTGGGCACTAAACAACGAGTCTTACAACATTCCGGAATTCGAGGAAATATCTCGTAATTCGTTATCAGGACGTCCTCGAGCATTCGGTACTATAAACTTCTGTAAATCTGCAATGGAAAGTCGAATTACGAAACAAATAGTACTTGAACTAGGTGATAACAATAATCATGTGGAATTGACAGGATTCTGCCTCGACAACAAATTATCTTTTGTTAACGTTTACAATAACCCGGGTTCGAATCTCGAAATAATGAAGGAAGCGTTTTTGAGAATTGAGGAGTTTATCGGAATATCGGATGTGCTAGTCATGGGTGATTTTAATCATCAGCTTCGAATTGATAATCAATTCGAAAAGTATTTGAAAGAGAAATATAATCTGGATTTAATTTCACCTCGAGAGCCGACTACGAATGCTGGTACAACGATTGACGGTGTATTCGGAAATTTATTGCATTTCGAAGCTGAAATCTCGATTTACGAGTCATATTTTTCATTTCATCGTCCCATTGTCATTCGAATCAAAGAGAAGGAACTAATAAATAATAATATTCTGTAGTTTAATTTTAAATCTTAATGAAAATTATGGTTCATATAGCTTGTTATTACTTTTTATTTTGTAACTTTTTAATGCATAAATTTGCTAATCAAATACTGATCGCTGGGTCAAAAATGCGCTTAAGTCCCTCGATCAATAACACGAGGACTTTTGTAATTTTTTTTGTATATTTCGTACTTCCTCATAAATTTAAATTTAGGGGAAGTCAAATAAAAGTTTGAAATATTTGAAAATTCAATAAAACTGTTTCTTGAGTAAATTATGAATAAATTCCATAATCTCAGATCAAAACTGCCGTCTTTATCATCTTTATTTTCGTTTCCTTTTTTTCTGTAGAAAAACGACAATCCAAAAGCTTAACATCTTAATATTTTCATACCGAATCTTCTTTTCTGATTTCATACATTTTTTTTGGAACACATTTGTTATTTGAGAGGGAATTTTGTGACTGCATTTTGAGTGTTTACCAAATTTTTTTATATTTAGGAATGAATTTTTGATATTTAAAGGCTTTGGTGTGTAGATGAAGATGTTCATTCGACAGTAAATGACCTACTTATTAGCTGTGTTCATGATCCTATGTGGAGCTTAGGTTACAACACAAGGCCTTCAATTTGAGTCTGTTGCTGGCTCTGTCTCTTAGTTTGTACAAATTATCTGTTCGCACGTTGAGCTTATATTCTATCTTCATCCTGTTCTGCGCCAAGTAGCTTTTAGAGCTCTTGGTCGACGTTTTTCTTGTGGATTCCAATCAAAAGTTGGTGTAACAAGCTTGTGTTTCTGTCCCAGCAATGCCATTTTTGTTTCAAAGTTTGTGTCCAATCCAGCGGTACTTTCTCATCTGTATCACCTTGTCGGTGTCTTCTTGACCTGCTTTCTGTAGAAGCATCTGAAATGAGTGACTTCAGATGATTCAAACCTGAGCAAATATGTTTTCCAACTTTTCAATTCGAGAGAATCAACTTAAAATGTCATTAGGTTATTTTGAATGCGCCACCTATTAATATCTATCATACACTCCACTACCAGTCCCTTCCATTTCCAAGAAGAAGCAGCAAGAAATCAACCAAGCAAGTAGAAAGTTCAGAATCATTTCACATTTTACAGACATATACCCAAGCATATATGAAGGGGGCAAAGAAAAAACGAAGAATATAAAAAAAACTGAATATAAAGATTTATTTACATAAATGACATATTTTGGCTCCTTTTCGCTTCCAATAACATTCGAATGAATTTATTTTGAATGTATATTTAAACTTCGCACAAACATAAAATCCTATTCAAATTCTCATAAATCTTCCTAGCAATTTTTTTTTTTATTTTCTTCTGTATGTTGTCTTCTTTTTTTGCTTTATGCTCTTCTCACCCACTGTACATTATACTTGCTATGTATACAATAATAATACGTAATAATATTCAAAAAAATATAAAGACTTTGAAGCGTTGGATGGAAAATAAGGAAACTAAGGCGCAACTTTAGACGCTTGATAGGGAATCTAGATTTTAGGACTGTGTATGTCTATGGAAAAACTATGAAAAATCATTGATAATCTTCGACTAAACTGAACAATTTTTAACAGAACCGATCTTTAGTGGAGGCGACGAAGTAATCCTATAGAACAGTGAAAGTCGTGCCACACTAGCGCCCATGGTCAACTTGAGCGTCGTGGCACACTAGCGCCACGGTTTTAATAAAAGCTCACTATCAAGGTGAATTGTGAAAACTAAAAGGTTGTCCAGCACTGCTATAGAGCCCGGTAATCCAATGCCCGGTATTGTATTGTGTATCATTTGGAATAATTCATTGTTATACGTACATATCCGGATAACACACCATGCCAGTGTTCGCTAGAGCACCGCAGCGATGAAAAAAGGCGAAATTGCAATGACGGCACAGTGACGGCGTACTTGGTCATTTCATATTGTGCATAATTTGATAAACTGTCGATATTGTTTAGATAGCAAATCAACCCATTTCATCATTTCATAATGACTAAATCTAACCATTTCCTACACTTCATAACAAACTCTATACTAAATCTATCGATAGAGACAGCATAGCATTTGGTTTTATCAATTGGCAGGTCTAAGCCGGCGATATAACTAGCTTTAGGCGACATCTGAGAGAAGCCATGGATCACAGTTGATCTGTACGGCCATCGAAGCAAGTAAGTATACTCAATCTAGACAAAACAACATTAAAACCCCATTCAGAAGACGGCACGCAAGAATTTTTGAAGAAAAATTCTCGTTTTTTTGTTGTGCTTTTCCTTCTTCGTCCTCTTTTTGTAAACAGCCGAAAGATATTTGTAAGTAATTTGAGGCTCATGTTACATTCTTTATCCGAAAAGAAATATGTATTTTTTTTTTAGCTTTTTTTTGTGCCTTAACAATAACAACAAAAAAGAAGTTTCATGCACTTACTTGATAGATTAATGCTCTGATTCATAAACAGTATAAGAGATATTTCTTTTTCAGTTTGTTTTTTTACCCAATGTGCGAGTTGAATTTACAGTTTGATTTATGGCAGCAAAGTCAATTTGTATAGACATGGAAGAATTTTTTTTTTCTCAGTTCTCTTATGGCAGTAAAAGTTATAATGACGATAATGGTCGGAAAAGTGAATATGAATGGATTTATAGTAAGATAAAAGTTTACACAAGAAAGATTTTCTCGGGACTTTTTGAGACAAAAATTTATGGATCTTGGAAGATTTAATTACTGAAGAAAGTTTTGTAAATTATCATAAATCATTTTGAATAAGGGTAAATTTTTAATTTGTGCGTAATTAGTTGAAATATTTTAGTTAGGCTATTAAGTTTATGTGCATGAGCTGCTTTTTGGGTCAAATTGTCGTTTTCAATAATTATCAAGTCTTAGACTTATTCAATTCGTAAAGGATTAGCTCACTAATCAATTCTAGGTTATCCGTTCAATTCTAAGCACATCCAGTAATCCACAAGGACTCAAAATACTCCTCACAGTGTAAGTGTCTTGCAATAAATCCAATTTAATGAACACTCGTTGTGCTCAATTATCCTTCATGTTATCCTCCGCCCTTCTCTCACCACATGAATTGCTGTATACACTGCTGTACAGGAAGTAATAAACCCCCCCCCCCCCCCCCCCCAACAATGAATATAAAAGAAGAGCAGACAAAAAAAAATTGAACTGAAATTTATAGCCCCAAAAATTGTACATAACTATAGTTTGTATATGCTTAATATCCATCCAGATCCAATAACATTATTATCATATTCGATATATATGAGGAAAGAAGAGCGAGTGAAAGAGCAAGGCATTAATGCCAATTTGTAGCATTTGAAAATGAGGCCATAACATCAGAGCCAATATCATTTATTTATTCCTTTAATGCGTTTGGCTATGAATGATTGTAAAGTATTGGCTCATTTTTGTACGTCTGACTGGATCTTGTTATGCTCATAAAATTTTGCTACGGTCTAACTGTATAAACATCCTAGACAATTTAAAATTCAATGAATAAATGCGCTGTATTTAATAGCTTGTAAGCATTTTAAAACTAGTTATTTGTGTTCTATTCCCTTCCTATCCTACCATCACTACATTCCGTTTCATTCTCATGATGTTTATTATCCTAATGTTGAGTCTTTATGCGATTTTTATGATGATATTCTTATCATTTTTTTTCCTCCTATTTGTTCTGCTCATTTGAACATTTTATTATATTGGCAATTATTATTCTTGGGCATTCATGCCTTCCCGGTTGTATACATATATTGTAAGGCTATTGAGAACGAAGATGAATGGAAAAATGAAATTCATAGACAACAACAGTGAATATTATAATAATTCTCTGTGATGCTATTCATGCTGATGCTGCTATTAATTCCTTTTGTTGATAATAAAATTTATTAATAAATTAATGAGAAATGTCATTGATCGTATTTTTTTCTCGGTCATTCTCATTACCTTATCCTTAATTTTTGTATACAGCATGAATTTAATGAAAATTGTGAAATTGGGCTGGTTTTTTTGTGAAATTAAAACAGCTACTGGATGAAAGATCCAGAACAACCAAAAATATGTGATTATTTTAGCATAATCAACTGTCAGCAAGAAAACAATCTTAAACTTTTAATGTTTCACCTTTTGCTGCTTAAACTTCATCTAATAGCATCAAATCACTATCTAACTAACATTATTTAATATCAACATAAACATAAATTCATTTTCACCAATATTTCACATTAATCCACATTTTCTTTGATTTCTTAATATTAAAGATTTTATGTTCCACACGATAAATTCAGACTAAATGTTCACAAAAGGTTACTTAAATTAACAAAATTTGAATTGAAAATTTTTCACACGAATTTCAACTGAAAATATTTGAAAAACCGGAAGCTTTTTTTTGCAGGGGCTGAAACTACGAAAATTCTTAACGAAACAAATCACATTGTTCAACTTTTGCATTGCAGCAAAATTAAGATTTTTTGATAAATTTTATTAAATATAGTGATATTTTTGACAGTTTAAGTGATCCTCTTATCAAGATAAACTAACTAAAAGCTCAAAGTAAGTGAAAGTTCAGGATAAATAGCTAAATTCATGAAAATTCAGAAAATTATTTTTTTAAAGAAATTTTATGGAAATTAAGCTTTATTTTCACTGGATGATAAAGATAGTATGAAGAACAGTATTAATAAGCTGTTCCAGCAACTAAGTAATCTGAAATCATCAAATTCATATATTTTCACTGTTTTTATGGTTAACTAATTTTCAATGCTTTTCAGATGGGAGATTGGTCAGACGACGATACACCATCAGTTCCAGCACCAAAGGTAGTTTCTTTTTGATTAGAAAATTAACAAATTGCTAATATTTTCTTAATAGCGTAGAAGCTCCAAAACAGAAGAAAACCGATGATTGGGCAGTAATGAACGACAAGATGATCGGTGGAAGATCAAGAAATAACTTTCAAGAGGAAGAGGTCGTGGAGGCGGTAGAGGACGCGGCGGTGGCAACAGGAAATCGATTCAAACAATGACACCGGATGGTTTTGGAGAAAGTCGTGGATTTAATGAGCGTCGTGAGGTGGTCGTAGATTTAACAGAGGAAATCGTGATTTCGGTGACAATGAAGGAGGTGGATTTGGTGAGCGTAGAGGCAGACGTGAAGACAAAGATCGTCCGACCAAGACGAGATCGCAATGAAAATGATCGTGATGATAATCCAGAAGAGAAAAAGCGCGAAATTTACATTCCAGTTGAAACAACAGAAGAGGAACTGTTTGCATCATCAATTAGTGCTGGAATTAATTTCGATAATTTTGACAAGATTGAAGTTCATGATCCGAAAAAGGCGATCTGATGAATTTTACCAATGACAGATGGAGACGTAAACTTATAA
>NW_027226236.1:0-22629 GCF_022539635.2 Chironomus tepperi
TTCTATTAGTTAATAAAAATGGGAAGTGTTAGCATAATTTTTTAGGAAATAATAATTAAAAAATATTTAAATGCTGTGTTTAAAAGAAAATGAATGAATATTTCAGGTGAAGTTAAAACTTATAAAGAACATCTACAACAAAGCATAGTTCAATACAACTACAGAATAGGCAAATCTTTGATTAAAAATTTATTAAATGCATAAAGCAATGATAATTTTATTTTTAGTAAATAAATTTTGAACCGATCTGGACTGGATGTCCAATGAAGAAAGATGAGGAGGAAATTGTAGAGGATTCTAAACGAATTTAGATTTGCAGCAGTGATTCCACTTTTTAATGGTAATTAATTTTAATTATTAATAATGATTCATTACATTAATTCTATGTATATTTTACAGCTGAAAAAATCGACATGAAGTTCCGTTTATTATTAGATCAATAATCAACGGAAGCTTGAGTAAGCACGATAAGATCGATAAAAATACATTTTCATTAAAATTATTTTATAAATTTAAATAAAGTTTAATAAAATTTTATTAGAATCGAATACAAAATATTAGATTTAATAATTTTTAACGAATTTTTCAGTTTTAAAATTGAGTGAAATTTATTATGCGCATATTAAATTTTTAATACGATCATATTAAATTAGGAATGACCACAACGTTTTTTTCTAAATTTTCCAAATAATTAATACAAATATATATTAATAAAATTTAATACTTTTGCATTTGAGGAAATCTAATATTTTGTATTAGATTTTCTCATACAAATCTAATAAGAAAAATATTAAATTATTTTTATCAGTAATTAGAATTTCCATAGCAACATTGACCAAATGATTGTTGGCCTGAGACTCATCAGGTGAAACCTTAACAGTAATAAACATTTTCAAAATTCCATAAATCATAAAAATCATGATGGTTCCGCAAATCAAAAATATCCAAAAATACTTCCTCTAATTAAATTTGTATTTTTTTCATCCATAATCAATTTTCGTTCAGTTTCTACTTTGTTGATTTTTATGAGTTCAATACATTTTCTGTCAAAGCATCATTTTGAATGCATCGATTTGTTAGCAATTTAATGACACTTAGATGCTGTAAATCATCAAAAACATTTGCATCTATTTCCATTATGTCATTGTTTCTTAAACGTTGAATATGAGTCAGGATTAAACTTGAACAAATCCTTCTAATAATGTTGATTATATCTGGCTAATTGGAAGTCTAACATGACAAGTTTTGGGAAATGTTTTAGATTATCTTGCTTGACTTCCTTCAAATTACAATTATCAATGGTTATTGCTATCAAATTTGGTAAAAATTTCAATTTTGTTAGGTATATAATGAATATCCATCATTGTAATCCTTATCGCATCGACTTCATCAAAATCTAATATTCCTCTTGTTGAACTTATAGAACGTCAGACTCTTTTGGATCCACATAAGTCTCAACTGATGTGATTTCTTCATTTTTAGATTGAATTCCAACTTCATTTCTCACATTACATCTTCAGATTAAAATAATATGAGTTGCGGGTCCTACTGTTATCAATAAAAACGAGTGACATCCTATGAGTCAGGTCATCGATGCTGTCATGAAAATTACTGAAAAACTAACACAAAATGTTAAAAAATTATTCATAGAGTTTGGGGTCGCTTGGAAATGCAGTATTCAAAGCTTAAAAATACAACCCCAATTAATGTCGAGCAACAGTTCATACGATGGATGGTACACAATGTAGAAATAGCCTTAAATCCGGCTCCAGAACGATTTGATCCAGAACGTGAGACTGAATTTCTACCGAATTTGATCTGGTGATAAAGCCACGCTAGTTTGGAACCAGAATTTTGACTTCGCTTTCTTCGTGAACCTTCCGAGATGTTTAAAAGTGAAGGCAAAAAAGCCAATTAGTAGCCAAGACGTCGAGAAGAATGCTTTTAGAACATCATCGTCATGAATCCATGAAGCAGTGCTAGACATATTCTAGAAAAATGCAAAATAAAGTAAAATTACATCACAAAAATCTCCATGGTCTTCGTAGTTCCACTTTCAGTTAAATCAACAGTACTTGTAATTATTAAAACCTCATTCATGAAACATAAAAGCTAAAATTTTAATATTCAACACTTTTAAATATTAAAATATAGGAAATAATTCAAAACGCAATGCTTTAATTTAAAATAAACTACAAACATGCAAGGAATTTATTTTTAAATCTATCCGAATGTTCGCTAGCAATTATAAATTCATAGCTTAATCTTAACAAATTTAGGCAATGATTTTCAGGCGAAACCTTGACGGGCTGCTAAATAATTTTCATAATTATATAAAACAAAAGAATCGAAGAAGAAGTTCCTAAAATTATATAAATCCAAAAAATATTTCTTCTATTAAATTTCGTGACTTTTTTCTCTTCGACAATTAATTCTTTTTTCAATTTTTGCGCATTTATTTTGGATTTTTTTGATAAATTCAAGGACATTTTCTCTAAAATATGAATTCCCATGAATGCAGCGATTTTCAAATAGTTTAATGACATTTAGATGTTGTAGATCGTCAAAAACATTTCCATCAATTTCCTTTATGTCGTTTTTGCTTAAGTCAATAAATAAGAGCTGTGGATTGAACTTGAATAAATCTTTTCAATAATTGTAATCATATTTACACTAAAATCAATCATGACAAGTTTTGAGAAGCTTTTTAAGTTGTCTTGCTTCACTTCCCTCAAATTACAACGCTCGATAGTTAATGCCACCAAGTTGCTAAATATTTTATCAATTCCATCAGGAATATAGCGAATTTCCTTCGTTGAAAACCTTATAGAATCGACTTTTATCAAGCCATATATCCATTGTTGGATTTAAAAGGTCGTCAAACTTATCAGATCCCTTAGTGAGTCTCAACTGATTTGATTTCTTCATTTCTAGATTGAACTCCAACTTCGTTCCACACATTACATTCTAGATTGAAGTAATATGAGTTAATGATGTTGCTATTATCTTTAGAATAATGACAGACAATCTTGTGAGCTGAAGTCATCGATGTTGCCATGAAAATCATTGTAAAACACATTATAAAATTCTCCATGCTCTTCGTAGTTGTACTTTTAATAGAGTCAAACTTGTCTATGAGTATAAAAGTTCATTCATGAAATATGAAGCATAAAATTTTAATTATTCAGTACAAACTTATTTTTACATATTAAAATGCAATGTTTCATAGTTTTTTATGAATCTACAAACATGATGACTGCATTTAACTTTTGTATTCTCGCCATCAGCATCGGAATATTCTGTGAATTATTATAGTTTAGCTCCAGAATTCACGAAAAAATTTCAATCCAGAGCTCAACGTCGATTCTGATTTTTGATGAAAATCGACTTCCTCTAGTTGACATGAATCCATATAAAATTCGAGTTTACTTCGAACTCTATTTCAATCCCAATATAATGGCATTAAGGCACATTTTTCGTGTGTTAATGCACAGTGCAAAATGGAAATTTGTATATTTGAGAAGTCGAAATTTTAGATTTTATTCCTAAATATTTGCAAATTCTTAAATCTAGTAACAATTTTAAATTCAAAGCTTTAATATATAAAATCTACCAACTAAGCACAATTTTCAGGCAAAACCTTGACAGTCATAAATATTTTCAAAATTCCATAAATCATAAAAATCACAGATGAAGTTCCAAAACTAAAAATATCCAAAAATACTTCTTCCAATTGAATTTTAGGTGCCTTTTTTCTCATCCAGAATAAGCTTTTGCTCAGTTTTTCTGCATTGTCCTTTGACTGCTTTTATAAGAATTCTCAACATTTTTCTCTGTTAGTAGCTTCTCTTTGAATGCAATTATTTGTTAATAAATTAAGTGCATGTAGATACTGTAGGTCATCAAAAACATTTCCGTCCTGATTTCTGTTATCATGTTGTTCTTTAAGGCAATAAATTTGAGGAGTGGATTGAACTTGAACAAATCCTTCTCAATAATGCTAATTACATTTACATTGAAGTCTAACATGACAAGTTTTGGGAAACTTTTGAGGCTATGTTGCTTGACTTCCTTCAAATTATAATGCTCGATGCTGAATGCAACCAAATTGGTGAAAATTTTATCAATTTTATTAGGAATATAGCGAATATCCTTCATTGTAAACCTTAAAGCATCGAACTTTTGATTCTGATTCGTTTTTGAATCGTCGTCAACTGATGTGATTTCTTCATTTCTAGATTGAATTCCTCATTGCATTCAAGATTAGTTGAAATAATGTGTTTTAGTGCTGTCCTCATAATTGTATTCGCAAGCAATCTTATGAGCTGATGTCATCGATGCTGTCATGAAAATCACTGTAAAACTAAAACAAAGTTTTAGAATATAACACTGAGCTAAGGTATGAATCTAATTCCAAATAAGGTAGTGGTTCATGGAACCTGTTTGCCGAAATTCGTTCATAATGTCCCGAAAGTTAGCTAAAATTTGGAAGAAATTCAGCTGTCAAATTGGATCCAAAATTCAGTCTAAATCAACATAAAATTTGACGGAAGTTTGGCTGAAATTTGATCAAAGTTTGACGAAGCTTCAAATGAAATCTGACAAAAATTTGGTCGAATTTTTGGCCTATTGCATGAACCACGTTCCAACACATCATACGAAGACATTTTAAAGCATTATTTACGCTCAAATGACCATCTATTGATGGTTTTTAATCATCAGTAAGTCTTAACGAAAGCTTTTACAATGTCATGGTAATGATGAGTCGCCAGCGAGTCGCTAAAGACTCTAAAAATGTTAAAAAGTAACGAAAAATTACATCACTAGTTTATCCATGCTCTTCGGTAGAGTTTTTTGAATTGTTTGTGAACATTGAAAAGTTGATTCATAAAACATTAAAGCTTAAATTTTAATTATTTATTATTAACTTAATTTTACATATTAAAATGGAAGTAATTTGTAAAATGCAATGTTTCATAATTTACATGATTTTATTTACAAAACTTACTAATTAGGCACGATTTTCAGGTGAACTTTGACAGTTGTTACAATTTTCACAATAACATAAATCAAAAGTACTACAGAAGTAATTCCTAAAATTATAAATGTCCAAAAATATTTATTTTTGTTCAATTTTGTGCTTTTTTCTCTTCCAGAATTAACTCTTTTTTGCTTTTTCCGCAATCGCTTTTGATTTCTTTTATAAATTTAATGACATTTTCTCTGAAAAAAGCATTCCCATGAATGCAGCGATTTTCAAATAGTTTAATTACATTAAGATGCTGCAGATCATCAAAAACATTTACATCTATTGCTGTTATGTCATTGTTTCTTAAATCGAGAAATATAAGCCATGGATTGAACTTAAATAAGTCTTTCTCAATAATTGTGATCATATTTACACTAAAGTCTTATCTGATAAGTTTTGAGAAGCTTTTCAGGTTATGTTGCTTGACTTCCTCAAATTACAACCCCTGATGGTTAGTGCCACCAAATTGGCGAATATTTTATCAATTCCATTAGAATATAGCGAATTTCCTTCGTTGAGAACCTTATTGAATCAACTTTATCAAGCCATATATCCATTGTTGGATTTAAATCGTCGTCAAACTTATCAGACCCCTTATAAGTCTCAACTGATGTGATTTCTTCATTTCTAGATTGAACTCCAATTTCGTTCCACACATTACATTCTATATTAAAGTAATAGGAGTGGGTCTTACTATTATCTTTAGAGAATACATGCAAACAATTTTGTGAGCTGAAGTCATCGATATTGTCATGAAAATCATTGTAAACATTATAAAATTCTCCATGCTCTTCGGAGTTGTACTTTTAATAGAGTCAAACTTGTCTATGAGTATAAAAGTTCATTCATGAAAATATGACATAAATTTTAATTATTCAGTACTAACTTACTTTTACATATTTTCATAATTTACAATGATTTATAAACGGCGGGAATTCAAAAATTAAGCACGTGGAACGTTAAATTAGAGCTCTTATCATCTTTGTGGGGAGTTTATTCTAGTTTTGACATTAATGAACACAATTAAATGAGTTATTTGGGAATGTGCACAAATGGTAAAAATCCCAAATAATTGACATCTTTAACAGTAAATTTTTAAGCTTCTTAAATTAAAGTTTAAATAAGATTCACTAATTCATTTGGCATTGATTTTCAGGTGAAACCTTGACGGTTATAATTTTTTTCAAAATTCCATAAATCAAAAGTATCGCAGAAGTAATTCCTAAAATAATAAAATCCAAAAATATTTTTTTCTGTTGTGTTTTGTGATTTTTTCTCTTCCAAAAATTAGTTCTTGCTTAATTTTTCTACAACTACTTTCCGATTTCATGGATAACTAATGTGACATTTACTCTGAAAAAAACTTTCATATGAATGCATCGATTATTGAATAATTTAATGACACTTAGCTGTTGTAGATCGTCAAAACATTTGCATCAACTTCCTTTATGTCGTTGTTGGTTAAGTCAAGAAATATGAGCTGTGGATTGAACTTAATCAAATCCTTTTAATAATTTTGATCTTGGCCCACACTAGGTATTCTTGACAAGTTTTGAGAGCTTTTAAGTTTTTCTTGCTTGACTTCCCTCCGTTGCAACGCTCGATGGATTAATACCACCAAATTGGCGAATATTTTTGTCAATTCCATTAGGAAAATAGCGAATTTCTTTTGTTGAAAACCTTGTAAGAATCCCACTTTATCAAGACTTATATTCTTTGTTGAAATTAGAGAATCCACACGAGTCTCAACTGATGTGATTTCTTCATTTCGAGACTGAATTTAACTTCGTTCCACACAAAACATTCAAGATTAAAATAGTATGAGTTAGTGGTATCTTTAGTATAATGGCAGACAATCTTGTGAGCTGATGTCATCGAAGCTATCATGAAAATTACTGTAAGACTATCACAAAGTATTAGAATTGGTAAAATTAGATTAGAATAAATTCTGTAACTCTAACGACACAAATAAGGTTAAGATGAGAGTCTGTACATACTGAATACGACTCCACTAATGTGATACATCATGCGATGACGATCCTAGAAGATCTACGGCGTAAAAATATGTGAAATTCCTGTTCAGGTTGACTTAACTCGGGACTGAAACTGGATTTCATCGAATCTGATCTTGAAACAGAGTTACGATAGTCTAGGATCGGAATTTCACCCATTTATACACCATATGACTTCTGTGACTGTAAAACCATGCACTAGACTCAAATAAGGTTAACAAGATATTGTACCGAATGCTTTTAGAACGTCATCGTCATGATGAGTCGCTAGAAAATCCACAAATATTGAAAATAATTAATAATTACGTTATAAAATTCTCATGCTCTTCGATGTACTTGGCAGTGTCGCTAGAGTCAAACTTGTCTATGAGTATTTAAAAGTTAAATCATGAAACGTAAAGCTTAAATTTTAATTATTCAGTACTAACTTATTTTTACATATTAAAATGCAATGTTTCATAGTTTACATGAATCTACAAACATGAATTTATTTTCAAATTTCACAAATTAGGCACAATTTCAGGTGAAATCTTAGCAGTTTTAATAATTTTCATAATTACATAAATCAAAACTATTGCAGATGAAATTCTAAAATTATAAAAATCCAAAAATTATTTTTCTTTTAATTTTCATGTCTTTTTCTCTTCCGGTATTAACACTTTTTTGGTTTTTCCGCATTTTCTTTTGATATCCTTTATAAATTTAATGACATCATCTCTGAAATAAACATTTCCATGAATGCAAAGATTTGCAAATAATTTGATGACACTTAGGTGCTGTAGATCGTCAAAAACATTTGGATCAATTTCTGTTATGTCGTTGCGTCTTAAGTCAATATACTTGAGCAGTGGATTAAACTTAAACAAGTCTTTTTCGATAATTGTGAGCATATTTACACTAAAATCAACCATATTGACAAGTTTTGGAAAAATTTTTTAGGTTATCTTGCTTGACTTCCTTCAAATTACAACGCTCAATGCTAAATGCATTGACCAAATTGGAGAAAATTTTTCTCAATTCCATTAGGAACATATAGCGAATATCCTTCATTGAAAACCTAATTGCATCAATCAAGATTCATGTTCATTGTTGAATTTATAAAGTCGTAATGCTTTTCAGGATCTACATAAGTCTCAACTGATGTGATTTCTTCATTAATAGATTGAATTCAACATTGTTCCATACATCACATTCTAGATTAAAATAATGTGCTTAGTTATCGGCCTACGATTTTTAGTATAAAAGCAGACAATCTTGTGAGCTGATGAAGTCGAAGCTGTCATAAAAATCACTGTAAGACTATCAAAAAATGTTAAAATTGGTAGAATTTTAAATTTAAGTTCAAAGTTTTAAATACAAATAATAATTACAGTATAAAAGTATCCATATTTTTAATAGTTTCACGTTCGGTAAAGTCAAAATTGTTTGTGAATGTTAAAAAGTTAAATCACGAAATTTAAATGCTCAAATTTTAATTATTCAGTTCTATCTGTAAAATCTAATGTTTCATAATTTACATGCATCTATAAACATACCAAGCCCATACAAATTGAAATGTTGCCACCACGGCGACGACTCGGTCGTATACTTAAAGCCAATGGCTGCCACTTGGCAAATTCGGTTGTTTTCGCCAAGTGACCGAGTCGTCGCCGTGGTCGGCAACATTTCAATTTGTGCCGATCGGGAAGGAATTTTATTTTCAATAAAATCACAATTATCAGGTGAAACTTTAACGGTCATACAAATTTTCAAAATTCCATAAATCATAAAAATCACAGATGAAGTTCCAAAAATCAAGAATATCCAAAAATATTTCTTCCAATTAAATTTTGTGCCTTTTTTTCTCATCCAAAATTAGCTTTTTCTCAATTTTTCCACATAGTTTTTTGACAGTTTTTATAAGAATTTCGACATTTGTTCTGTCATAAGCTTCTTTGTGAATGCAGCGACTTGATCGTAATTTAATTACTTTAAGGTTTTGTAGATCATCAAAAACATTTCCATCGATTTCTTTTATGTCATTGTCTGCTAAGTCAAGAAATATAAGCTGTAGATTGAACTTGAACAAATCCTTTTCAATAATTGCGATTAAGTTCACGCTCAAGTCTAACATTACAAGCTTTTGGGAAATGTTTTAAGTTATCTTGCTTGACTTCCTTCAAATTACAGTTTCCGATGGTTATTGCTATCAAGTTAGCAAAAATTTCTCAATTTTATTAGAATATAGTGAATATCCATGATTGAAAACCTTATTGCATCTACTTCATCAAGACTTATATTCTTTGTTGAACTTAAAAAAATATTCAGGATAATTAGGATCTACATAAGTTTCAACTGATGTGATTTCATCATTTCTAGATTGAATTCCAACATCGTTCCACACAAAGCATTCTAAATTAAAATAATATGAGTTAGCAGTCGTACTTTTATCAGCAATATATTTGCAGACTATCTTATGAGCTGAAGATATCGATATCGATGTTGTCATGAAAATCACTGTAAAGCTATAAAGAAATGTTAGTAAGCAACACTGAGCTATGGTATAGAATCTAGTTCGAAATAAGGTTGTACGATCGATCGAGATTCAGCCGAAATCTATCCGAAATTTCATTGAAATTCGTCCATAATATCCCCAAAATTAAGCTGACATAAGCTGAAATTCACGAAAAATTCAGTCAAATATGACGAAATTCGACGAAATTCCGGCCGAAATTTGAGCAAAATCTGGCCAAATAAGATCGAATTTTGATCGTTCCCATGAACCACGCCAAACAAGTTGCTAGAGACTTTAGAAATGTCAAATAAAAAGTAAAATTACATCACAAAATTCTTCATTATCTTCTTATTGTCCTTTCGGTTAGAGTTAAAAATTGTGTATGAGCATTAAAATGTCCATTCATGAAAAATTAACGCTTCAATTTTAATTATTCAAAATTACATTATTTTAAGTGTTTGAATGTAGGAAGTAATTTGCAAAATGCAATGTTTCATAATTTACATAAATGTACAAACTTTATTTTAATAAATTTTACCAAAATTAACTAATTAGGCACGATTTTCTGGAGCAACTTTGATAGTTATAGCTTTTTCAAAATTCCGTAAATCAAGAAGATCGCAGAGAAAGTTCCAATAATTATAAAAAAATCCAAAAATACTTTTTTTCTGTTCAATTTTATGACTTTTTCTCATCCAGAATTAATTCTTGCTTAATTTTTCTAACTACTTCTGATTTTATTTATAATTAATGTGACATTTACTCTGAAAAAAACTTTCATATGAATGCAACGATTTGAAAATAATTTAATGACATTAAGATGTTGCAGATCGTCAAAAACATTTCCATCGATTTCCTTTATGTCGTTGTTGCTTAAATCAAGGAACACAAGCTTTGGATTGAACCTAAACAAGTCTTTTTTCTAATAATTGTGATCATATTTACACTAAAATCAATCATGACAAGTTTTGGGAAGCTTTAAGGTTATCTTGCTTGGACTTCCTTCAAATTACAACGCACGATGGTTAATGCCACCAAATTGGTGAATATTTTATCAATTCCGTTAGGAATATAGCGAATTTCCTTTACGAACCGTATAGAATCGACTTTGTCAAGCCATATATCCATTGTTGAATTTAAAAATTCATCAAGCTTATCAGGACTTCTTATGAGTCTCAACTGATGTGATTTCCTCATTTCCAGACCGAATTCCAATTCTGTTCCACACACGACATTCGTAATTAAAATAATATGAATTAGCTGCATCCAACTTTTATCATTAGAATACATGCAAACAATCTTGTGAGATGATGTCACCGAAGCTGTCATGAAAATCACTGTAAGACTATCACAAAATATTAGAATAGATGAAATTATGTAGATATATAAAATAAAGGAGTCATAGGAAGTCCAAAAATATTGAAAAATAACAATTACATTATAAAATTCTCCATACTTTTTGGAGTTGTACTTGTAAAGTCAAAAATTGCTTGTGAGCATTAAAAAGCTAAATCATGTATTTTATATGCTAAAATTTTAATGATTCAGCACAACCTTATTTTTATATTAAAATGCAATATTTCGTAATTTACATCGATCTATAAACATGCAAAGAGTGTGTTTTACTTAAAAGACTTTATACTGCATATGGTCTCGAAATCGACTCTAGTGCTGAATGGGGAAAGTCAACTCGATTGCATAAATAATCCGATTCGACATCGAGATCGTTTTTGAATTCCGATACGGATTTTGATCTCTAATTTCGACATTTTTGATTGATAATATGGCAATTGTGGGTGTAGATGCACACGCATCATAATTCATACTCCATGGATTCCATAGGATCCATGGATTCCTCGAATTTATCCATAATATCGATGGATTCCATTGATTCCACCAAAAAAATCCATAAATTCCATGATATTCATAAATTTTTGCATGAATTCTACAAATTCCACAAAATCCATGGAATCATTCGGGGAGTGGAAATTCTACATTTTATTTCTCTAGCTTTCAAATCTCAAAGTTGTCTCAACTAGGCACAAATTTTCAGGTGAAACTTTGACAGTTAATATTTTTTTAAAATTCCATAAATCAAGAAGATCGCAGAGAAAGTTCCATAACTATAAAAATCCAAAAATATTTTTTTCTGTTGTGTTTTGTGACTTTTTTCACATCCAGAATTAATTCATGCTTAACTTTTCCACAACTACTTCATTTCATTTATAACTAATGTGACATTTACTCTGAAAAAAAACTTTTATATGAATGCAGCGATTATTGAATAATTTAATGACATTTAAATGCTGTAGATCATCAAAAACATTTGGATCAATTTCCTTTATGTCGTTATGGCTTAAGTCAAGGAACACAAGTTGTGGATTGAACTTGAACAAGTCTTTCTAATAATTGTAATCATATTTACACTAAAATCTATCATGACAAGTTTTGGGAAGCTTTTCAAGTTGTTTTGCTTGACTTCCTCAGATTACAATTCCGGATGGTTAATGCCACCAAATTGGCAAATATTTTATCAATTCCGTTAGAATATAGCGAATTTCCATCATTGTAAACCTTATAGAATCTACTTATCAATCCATATATCCATTGTTGGATTTAAAAGGTCGTCAAACTTATCAGACTCCTTATGAGTCTCAACTGATGTGATTTCTTCACTTCTAGATTAAATTCCAACTTCGTTTCTCACAGCACATTCTAGATTAAAATAATATGAGTTACGGAAGTTCTACGATTATCTTTATAATAAAGGCAGACAATCTTGTGAGATGATGTCATCGATGCTGTCATGAAAATCACTATAAGACTATCACAAAATGTTAAAATTTAATTGAATTGAAGTCTAGAAATTTTGAATATAAGTAATAATTACATTATAAAAGTATCCATATTTTTAATAGTTCCACTTTCGTTAGAATCAAAATTGATTGTGAGCATTTAAAAGTTAAATCACGAAATATAAAAAGGAACATTTTAATTATTCAGTACTACGTTGTTTTAACATATGGAATGTTTCAAAATTTATGGATAAACATGCAAAAAACTTAATTTTAACATTTTTAAAGTTTAATGAAATTTTCAATTTTTAATCCGTAGCAGACATCGAGTGCTTTCTAGAGCGTAATCTACTTAAATATACTTGTTAGAATGCTTGTGAGATCACTCTGCAGACTAGCGTAATTATGCTTTCTCACTATCAGAATCCAGACTCGGAATTTCCATGGAAAATGTTTAATTTCCTCGAAAAATTTCAATCCAGTACTTGAAGTCGATTCTGATACTTCATAGAAAAGTCATTTCAATTTCATATATAATCAATTCGACTTTTGAGCTCTATTTCAATTCTGATACGGATCTTGAATTTAATTCCGATATTTTCAATTGATAATATGGCAATTCTAAGTGTAATTCTAAGTGTAGATCCTAGAAACTCGTATCTGAAAATGTAAAATTCACATTTTATTAAAGCTTTCAAGTCTTAAAGCTTGAATACAAAATGGGGTTTTTCTGATTAACCGCGTTTTTCATAATATATGCTGTTATGAAAACTCAAAACAACTGTTAACGCGGTTAACAGCGGTTATTAATGAATTTTAAATAATATCCGTTTTTTTTTACTATGTTTATTAGCTTTTCATTGATATATTTTCCTTTTATTTTCCTCGTATGGTTAAATTAGGCTACTAAACTTACAAAAGTAAAGATATTAAACAAAATCAAAGAAAAAAGAATAACTTTTAATGATTATCTTTAAAATTATTTTTTTCTATTGAAAAACATAAAGGCGTTTGATGATATATTTGAAAGGAATGCTGTTAATTTCGAACAAATATGTGCAAAAGTTTAGAGCACTCTCTTCGTAGCAACTTAGACCAAAATTTTCAAGACAATCTGGACAGAAATTGCCCGTAACTTCAAGAAAAAGGCGAGATTTTGAAAAAAAAAAAAATCCAAAATCTTTCATGTTTTTTAAAGGAATTCTAGCCTAAAATTTTCATCCAAAACTCGCATATTCTTACAAAAGAAGAGAGATCTCAGAAAGAGATTTTTTTTTTTTTTTTTTTATTAAAAGCCTTCAAAATTTTCTTATTTAAAGCCTTTCCATATAAAAATGCTGTTAACAGCGGTTAATTTTCAATAACCGCTGTTTTGCGTTAACCGCATTTTCAGGTAAAAAACCGCTGTTATGCTGTTAACGGTTAACCGCTGTCAGAAACCCTAAATACAAATTGTCAATAAAATCTACTAACTAGGCACAATTTTCAGGAGAAACTTTGACAGTTAACATTTTTTTCAAAATTCCATAAACCACAAAAACCGCAGAAGAAGTTCCAACAACTACAAAAATCCAAAAATACTTTTTCTTATTAAATTTTTTGCCTTTTTTTCTCTTCCAGAATCAAAACTTTTTCAATTTTTCCGCACCTTCTTTTGATTTCCTTTATAAATTTAATGACATCTTGTCTATTGTTCGCTTGATTTTGAATGCAAATATTTCTAATAATTTAATTCCATCCAGATTTTGTAGATCGTCAAAAACATTTCCATCAATTTCTTTAATGTTGTTGTTTCTCAAGTCAAGAAATTTGAGCAGTGGATTAAACTTGAACAAATCTTTTTTCAATAATTCTGAGCATATTATTCGACCTCCAAGTCTAGAATGACAAGTTTTGGGAAATTTTTAAGTCATGCTGCTTGATAGCTTCTCAAATAGGTACAATTCATGATGAAAATTGCTACCAAATTGATGAATATTTTATGGATATTAATAGGCATATACTGCCTATCTCATTGAAATTCTTATTGAACCTACTTCATCAAGACTAGGCTATGTTATTCATTTTTGATTTATAGCAAGTATTCAGTTCCATAAGAATCCATGAGTCTCAACAAATGTGATTTCTTCATTTCTATGATTAATTCCAATTGGATTCTGCCTGGCCATTTAAAGATTAAAATACGGATTAGTTTTACGACTGTCTTCAAAAAATGTTTTTTTTAGCAGAGTACAATCTTATGAGAAACTAAAATTAAGTCGTCGATGCTGTCATTAAATCACTGTAAGGCTCATTATAAAATTAGCTATATTCTTCGTAGTTGGAAGCTTGGGTCGAAATTGTAATAGAATTGAAAAGTTAATTCATGAAGCATAAAAGCTTAAATTTTAATAATTCATTAAAACATGTCAATTCTAAATGCTTTATAATCAACATACATCCACAAACATGCAAAATTAGTTCTAGATGTAACAAAAAATATGACTAAAACAAATTATCAGGTGTTATAACGATTTATAAATTTCACTATTCCGTAATCCCATCTGAATGAAGTTTCAAAAATCAGGATGTAAAAATATTCCTCAATTAAATCTTGTGCCTTTTTTCTCATCCCAAAAATTATTGTGAATTTTCGGTCAGTTTTTCACATTACTTTTTGACTGTTTTTTTTTAAAAAAAAAAAAAAAAAAAGTGTGTGTCTCTCTCTCTCTCTCTATATATATATATATATACACACACAGCGCTCGCGCGCTCCCCCCCCTCACTCGCGCGCGCGCGCCCCCCGCGCGCGCGCGCGCGCGCGCGCGCGCGCGCGCGCGCGCGCGCGCGCGCGCGCGCGCGCGCGCGCGCGCGCGCTCCCTCCCGGCCGCGCGCCCTCCCCGCGCGCGCGCGCGCCGGCGCCCCTCGCGCGCGCGCGCACGCGCGCGCGCGCGCGCGCGCGCGCGCGCGCGCGGTGGCCCGGCCGCGCGCGCGCGCCCTCTCTCGCGCGCGTGCACGCCCTCTTGCGCGCGCGGCCTCCCTCTGCCTCACACACCTCTCTCTCCCTCACACTCACCTCCTTTTGACCGTTTTTTTTTTCTTGCATAATTTATAAATATTCTCCAACGAAGTAATTCCAAAGTACTTCTATATATAAATATATTGTGTATTAAAAAGATGATCAAAAAAAGACATTTCCATCGATTTCTTTAATTATATTGTTCTGTAACTCAGCTAAGCTTGAGCAATGGATTGAACTTAAACAGTCTTTTCAATAGTGCAGTCATATTCTTGCTTAGAATCCAGCATGACAGTTTTTGTGAAACTTTTAGGTTATATTGCTCGACTTCTTTAATTACAGTTTGCGACAGTTAATCCTACCAAGTTGGGCAAATATTTCTCAATTTTATTAGGAATATAGTTAATATCCATCATGAAAAGCTTTAATGCATCGACTTCATCGAGGCTTATATTCCTTGTTGAACTTAAAAATTCATCAGATTTATTAGGATCTAGATTAATCTCAACGGATGTAATTTCTTCATTTTTATAATGAATCCAATTTCGTTCTTCACATTGCATTCAAGATCGAAATAATATCAGTTGAGTCCATCACGATGTCTTTAGCAAAAAATGTGCACATAATCTTGTGTGCTGAAGTCATCGATGCTGTCATATAAATCACTGTAAAACTATCAAAAAAGAGACAATTTAGTATACATTCTGTAAAGTTAAGGCATTGTCTTTAGAGTCTTGTGTCTAAGGGTTCCCGATGCCGAGACCGAGAATTTCGGGAATTCTCCAACAGGCTAAGAGACCGCTTTTAGGCATCCTAGTAATATTTCAATAATATTTAAGCAAAACTCTTTGCCTGTTAAGGCTCTCAATCTGAGAATTTGTCGATATTGAGTCATCGGATGCAATATTTAAAGCATAACTTCAGAAATATCCCAAAAATTGGAAATAAAATTTACATCAAAATAGTCGTCATTCTTTTTGCAGTTCCACTTTAGGTGTACACAATATCGAAATTGAGTATTGAATAGTTCATTCATGCAACGTAAATGCTAAAATTTTAATTATTCATTACTTCCTCATTTTTAAATATTAAAATTCAGGAAGTGATTAGTATAATGCAAAATTCAAAATATTTTATAATTTATAGCATCCACAAAAATGTAGTGCTGTCAGACGCAATATCACTTGATGTATTGTACAATCGTAGAGAAGAAAGTAGCGCATTAAATAAATAAACTAGCAGGAAAAGCCGTTTAAACCAGGAACAGAAACTTGTTCAATTGCTTTATTAACGCCCAATGATTCACAATGGATCAATAAGAACCAAACACTTCGAGTTTAAAAATTCTAAAACTCAAGACTTTAAGACAATTTTTATTATAAACCTTAACTAGGCACAATTTTCAGGTGAAACCTTAACTGTTAAGCAAATTTTCAAAATTCCATAAATCATAAAAATCACAGATGAAGTTCCAAAAATCAAAAATATCCAAAAATATTTCCTCCAATTAAACTTTGTGCCTTTTTTTTCATCCAGAATTAATTTTAGCTCAATTTTTCCACATTCCCTTTTGACTGATTTTATAAGATTTTTGACATTTTTTCTGTAAAAACCATCAGCATGAAAGCAACCATTTCCAAGTAATTTAATTACTTCTATTTGTTGTAGATGATCAAAAACATTTCCATCGATTTCTTTTATGTCGTTTTTGCTTAAGTCAAGAAATATGAGCTGTGGATTAAATTTGAATAAATCCTTTTCAATAATTGTGATCATATTTACACTAAAATCAATCATGACAAGTTTTAGGAAGCTTTTTAGGTTGTCTTGCTTAACTTCTTTCAAATTACAACCCTTGATGGTTAATGCAACCAAATTAGCGAATATTTTATCAATTCCATTAGGAATATAGCGAATTTCCTTCTGTGAAAACTTTATAGAATCGATTTTATCAAGCCATATATCCATTGTTGGATTTAAAAGGTCGTCAAATCTATCAGATCCCTTATGAGTCTCAACCGACGTGATTTCTTCATTTCTAGATTGAATTCCAACATTGTTCCACACATTACATTCTAGATTCAAAAATTGTGAGTAAATGGCCTTACTATTATCATAAGAATACATGCAGACAATCTTATGAGCTGATGTCATCGATGATATCCTAAAAATCACTGTGAAACTATCAAAAACGATAACATTAAATTAGTATAATTATCTTTAGAGTCTCATGTCTAAGGATTCTCGATGCCGAGACCATGACCTCCTGGGTAGTCGCGGTCCCAGTCTCGAAAATTTACATCAAAAAATTCTTCATCCTTTTCGCAGTTGCCGTCAAAATTGAAAATGAGTATTGAAAAGTTCATTCGTGAAACATGAAAGCTTAAATTTCAATTATTCATTACTTCCCCATGTTTACATATTAAAATGTAGGAAGTGATTAATAAAACACAAACATGTAACAAAATGAAATTTAATTCTTGTTTTAATATTACAAAAGAGGGTGGGGTAGGGTTTGGCGACCAAGACTAAGTAAATTCCTTTGTCGAACAGTTTCCATTTAATAAATAACTAGGCACAATTTTCAGGTGAAACTTTAACGGTTATAAAAAATTTCAGAATTCCATAAATCAAAAAAATCACAGATGAAGTTCCAAAAACTATAAAAATCCAAAAATATTTCTTCCAATTGAATTTTGTGCCTTTTTTCTCATCCAGAATTAATTTTCGGTCAGTTTTTCCACATTGTCTTTTGACTTCTTTTATTAATTCGTTGATACTTTCTCTGTAAAAACCATCATTTTGAATGCAATTATTTGCAATTAATTTAATTACTTCTAAATTTTTGAGATGATCAAAGACATTTCCATCAATTTCTTTAATTATATTGTCTTTTAAGTCAATAAACTTGAGCAATGGATTGAACTTGAACAAGTCTTTTTCTATAATTTTGATCATATTCACGCTTAGGTCCAACATGACAAGTTTTGGAAAGTTTTTTAGATTATCCTGCGTGACTTCTTTTAAATTACAATTTGCGATGGTGAATGCAATCAGATTGGTGAAAAATTTCTCAATTTTATTAGGTATATAGTCAATATCCAATAATTTAAACCTTATAGAATCGACTTTATCAAGACTTATATTCATTTTTGGATCATTTTTAAAACTCTCAACTGATGTGATTTCTTCATTTCTAGATTGAATTCCAGTGGTCTTTCTACATTACATTCTGAATTAAAATAATATGCATTAGGTTTCATACGATCATCAATAGAATATGTGCAGGCTATCTTATGGGCTGAAGTCATCGATGCTGTCATAAAAATTACTGTAAAGCTATCAAAAAAGGATAACATTAAATTAGTATAAATTCTATAAAGAAAAGATGATGCCTTTATAGCCTTGCATCTAAGGGTTCCCGATGCTGAGACCTGGTCGGCTATCCATGACTACCATGGTCGTCGCGGTCTCAGTCTCGAGAATTTACATCAAAAAGTTCTTCATCATATTTGCAGTTTCACTTTAGGTGCACACGGTAGAGTCAAAATCGACAGTGAGTAATAAAAAGTTCATTCGTGAAACATAAATGCCTAAATTTTAATTATTCATTGTTTCCTCATTTTTTAAATATTAAAATATAGGAAGTGATTAGTAAAACACTAGCATGCAACAAAATTAAGTTTTATAAAATTTATTTAACGCTTTATTAACGCCCTATGATTTATAGTGGATCAATATGAACTAATCATCATCATCATTGCTTAAAAAATTCTAAAAATCGATTTTAAGACAATTTTATTTAAAATATAACTAGGCACAATTATCAGGTGAAACCTTAACGGTTACAAAAAATTTCAAAATTCCATAAATCAGAAAAATTACAGATGAAGTTCCAAAAACTAAAAAAATCCAAAAATACTTCCTCCAATTAAACGTTGTGCCTTTTTCTCGTCCAAAAGTAGCTTTTGCTCAATTTTTCCACATTGACTTTTGACTGTTTTTATGAGTTTGATGACATTTTCTCTATCAAAAGCATTCATATAAATGCATATATTTTCAAGTAAATTAATGACTTCAATATACTGTAGATGATCAAAAACATTTCCATCAATTTCTTTAATTATATTGTTTTTTAAGTCAATAAACTTGAGCAATGGATTGAACTTGAACAAGTCTTTTTCAATAATTCTGATCATATTCACGCTTAGGTCTAACCTGTCAAGTTTTGTAAAACTTTTAGGTTATGTTGCTTGACTTCCTTCAAATTACAATTTGCGATGGTTATTACTACCAAGTTGGGCAAATATTTTTCAATTTTATTAGGAATATAGTTAATATCCATCATAAACATCCTTAGTACACCAACTTCATCAAGGCTTACATTCTTTTTTGAATTAAAGTATTCATCAGACTTATTTGGATCTACAAAAATCTCAACGGACGTGATTTCTTCATTTCTATGATGAATCCCAATTTCGTTCCACACATTACATTCAATATTTAAAAATATCAGTTTCGGTCCATCAAGATTTCTTTACCAAAAAATATACAGACAATCTTATGTGCTGAAGTCATCGATGTTGTCATACAAATCACTGTAAAACTATAAAAAAAGATTACATTATATTAATATAAATTCTGTAAAGTTAAGGCGTGGCCTTTAGAGCCTTGCGGATAAGAGTTCTCGACGCCGAGACCATGACTTCCAGGGTAGTCGCGGTCTCAGTCTCGAGAATTTACATTAACAAATTCTTCATCCTATTTGCAGTTCCACTTTAGGTACACACGGTTAAGTCAATATCGATAGTGAGTATTAAAAAGTTCATTCGTGAAACATGAAAGCTAAAATTTTAATTATTCAGTACTTCCTCATTTTTATACATAAAAATGTAGGAAGTGATTTGTAAAACTCAAACATGTAACAAAATGAAATTTAATTATTGCTTTAATATTATAAAGCGGGGTTTGGAGGTCAAAAATAAGCAAATTCCTTTGTCGAAGCATTTTCTGTCCTTTGCTCAATAAGTGATTTGCGGCATCTTACTTACTCACTTCGCTGACCATACAGCTGTAATCCATTGCCTCTTTCAGTTGACGTTTATCGCTGGCTGCCCTTTACCAATTGTCAATACAATCTGGAAGAGACACTTAAATTTGTTTCAACGCCCATGCTTGGAATCCAAATCAAAGCAAAATACGTCCTTGAGCTCCAAAAGCAATAGAATTTAATCATCATCACAACTCCTAGTTCATCTGTTGCTTAAAAATTCTAAAAATCGATTTTAGGAAAGTTTTATTAAAAATAACTAGGCACAATTTTCAGGAGAAACTTTGACGGTTATAAAAAAATTTCAAAATTCCATAAATCAGAAAAATCACAGATGAAGTTCCAAAACTAAAAATATCCAAAAATATTTCCTCCAATTAAACTTTGTGCCTTTTTCTCATCCAGAATTAATTTTCGCTCAATTTTTCCACATTCCCTTTGACTGTTTTTATAAGAATTTCGATATTTTCTTTGTAAAAACCATTTTTATGAATGCAAATATTTGCAGTTAATTTAATCACGTCTACATATTGTAGATGATCAAAAACATTTCCATCGATTTCTGTAATGATATTTTGTTGTAAGTCAATAAATTTGAGCAATGGATTGAATTTGAGCAAGTCTTTTTCAATAATTTTGATCATATTCCAGCTTAGGTCCCTAACATGACAAGTTTTGTGAAATTTTTAGGTTATGTTGCTTGACTTCCTTTAAATTACAATGCTCGATGCTGAATGCAATTAAATTAGTGAAAATTTTGTCAATATTATTAGGAATATAGCGAATATCATTCATTGTAAACCTTAAAGAATCGACTTCATCAGGATTTACATTCACTATTGAATTCCAATTACTTTTCGGATGGACATAAGTCTCAACTGATGTGATTTCTTCATTTCTAGATTGAATTCCAATTGGTCTTTTTGTTTCACATTCTGTTTAAAATAATATGCATTGGATTTCTTACGATCATCGATTGAATATATGCAGGCTATCTTATGAGCTGAAGTCATCGCTGCTGTCATGAAAATCACTGTAAAACTATCATAAAATGTTAAATTAGATTAGAATAATTTCTATAAATCTAAGAGTAAGGTAAAGAATTAGTGATGGAATGTCTGTAGATGTTGCTATGTACGCATCCTTTCAAGTCGCTGGAAATTTTAGAAATTTTGAATAAAAATAATAATTACATTATAAAATGTTCCATGCTCTCCGTAGTTGTCCTTTCGGTAGTGTTGGTTTGTGAGTATTGAAAATTTTGACCATTACATATTAAAATACAGGAAGTAATTTATAAAACACGAAATTTTACATAATTTATTTAATTTTTAATATTTAATTCAATTATCCTATTTAATTCAATTTTTTATCTAATACAGTAAGCTATCGAGATCACAAATATGAGTACACGCAAAATGCTAATGGGAAATATCGGTTGAATTCCATCTTCACGGTTCCGTCAAAGCAACATTGAGCCTTCAAGGCAACTCATCGTTACCCTAGAAAACATTGTATCCTGTTCGCACAGCTCTAATTCTCAATATTATTCTTAAACCTCATAACTATTTTCACGACAACACAAACACAAAGAATAATCAAAAATACACACATCCAATCCAAATCCAATCTATATTTCTTTGTGTATTATCATTTATGTTGACAACTACTGCCCAATCTCTCAGATCACAACTCCTTTGGATTTCAGCAATAGTTCAGTACTCCTTTCTTTCACTTCTTGATTTTGATATGCATTCGTATGCTAATGCTAAAGCATTTAAGTTCCATACTACAAATAGTCGAAAAATTTCCATCAATTTCTCTAATATTGTTTTAACTTCCAGCCTTATTCTTGTAAGTTTTTGGATTAATTTAAATAAATCCCTTTTAATTGACTTTCAAAGTTATTCTCTTCAAGATCTAAATGAAATGGATGTAGTAATCACCATCGTCTGATTGTTTAATCATTTGAATTACATTCAACGATTACAGTCTTTGTATGGAAAGGAAAACTTTACCAAGTCCGAATCGGAATGGCTCCATTTCAGCTGATGTGCATTAAATTCATAAAGTCGATAAATTCTTTTTGGATTTTTCACTGCCAACTAAGGATAAATCTGTTCCTCAATTTTGACATTTGTTACTTTAATTCATGGTCACTTGTTCGTTTCTTAACTCGACACACCGGACCTTGAATTGACTCGCCATTTTGCATATAGTATTTAAATCCATATTTACATAATATTTCAAA
>NW_027226237.1:0-22420 GCF_022539635.2 Chironomus tepperi
AGTGAATCTTATGTCGCAGCGTAAAGCTCCTAAAGCTTCACAAAAGTAAAATGAGAAATTCTTCCTCCTCTTTTTCAAAAACTTAAGCATTCAAGAAGGAACGAAAATATCGATTTTTTGAACCTTCTTTAATAAAAACCTTCGAAAAAGAAAACAAAGAAAAAGGAAAATTGATAAATGTAACATTTGAGGTCGTTTGTGAATTATGTTTTATTAGTTTAGGGTGAAGCTATTAAGTGCTGAGTAGCTATTTCTAGAGTTGCAGACAATGTGGTAGTGAATATCTCAATTCGATGGAATTGCTTCATTTTTTTTTTAAATAAACTTTTTATTCATTAAATTTTTTAACTTAATTATGTACAAAGTTTGGATACATTTTATTTGAATTTAAATTTTTAAGGATTCTGACTTATCGCCTTCAATCACTTAGTTTTTGATTTTATTTTGAAATTGTTTTGCTTTAATTTATGTTGTGGTTTATTCGGTGTTTCGCGACGCAAGACGAGTGTTGAAATTAAACGCTTGCAACTTTCCGACGTAGTCCTCAATAGAGGGTATTTTTGCTTCAGTATGTAGATCTGATATCCTTTCATATCTTGTTTTGTTGAGAACAATTCTCAAGAATTTGTTTTGTAGTACTTGTAGTTTTTGTAGATGTGTTTTTGCCATCCGTTCAAATGCTGGACAGCCGTATGTGAAGATGGGTCTCACGGCTAACTTGTAGATGAGAAGTTTGTTTCGAACGTCGAGATGTGAGTTCCTGCTGATGAGGGGATAAAGTAGTCTTAGTGCAGTGTGAGCTCTGTTGGTCACATATTCTACATGCTGCTTTAATGTCACTCTCTTGTCGATTATCATTCCCAGATATTTAGCTTCGGTTTCCCATTTGATGTTTTCGTTGAGAATTTGATGTTGTCTCTAGGAAGTTGCCTGGAGTACCTATTTGTGAATAAGGCTTGAGTCTTCTGTTTGTTGATTTATTTTCCATTTGTTCATGTATTGTTGTACTTTTCTTCCAGTGTGTTTTAGATGTGTTACAATATCGGCTGAGTTTTCTGCAGAATGATACAATGCAGTATCATCTGCGAAGAGTGCGATATTGTTGGTTGTTTCTCTTACAATATCATATGTGTAGATGTTGTAGAGAGTTGGTGAAAACACTGCTCCTTGTGGTACTCCGAATTTGATTTCATTGGTTTCTGAGAACTGACCTTTAATAAAAACTGAGAAAGTTCTTTCACTTAGGAGGTGATGGAGGGGATAGAGAGGATAGAGGGGATAAAGGAGATAAAGGGATACAGGGGATACAGGGGATATAGGGGAATAGAGGGGCTAGAAGGATAGAGAAACTGATCACACTATTCTTACAGACTCCATACATTACAATAAAGTAAAATGCTCTCAAAAATTCATGGAATCCAGTACAAAATTAATATGAAGCCACCTCAGACGTGAATAGAATTTGAAGCACGCATTTTTTCTATCAAATTCACATTCAGCTCAAACATCGAATCAACTTAATTAATTGGCCTAAAAAGCTTTTGACTTTTTCGAAAGTTAATTTTTGCAAACGCAGAAAAAATACGCAAGGAAAAATTTGTACACGGAAGAGAAAATGGAAGGGAAAATTAAATTTTTTATCAAAAGCATTGCTCGAACTTTATGAGTCAAAGCGAGGTAAATTATGCTTCCTTTCATCACCCTTGGTTCTGTATACTGACTGCGTACACATGTACAGATTCTCACAGTCACAAATTACGTTTCATGCTGCTCTTATCTAATCCTCCATATTTTCTACAAGCAAAATTGTAAAATTTAAGCTCGGCTTTATTTCAAAGTAAATTAAAGCTTTTCTCAGACGTGCTTAAAATTGGAGATGTCGTGGAATTTATTGAATTTCAAAGCACCTGGGTATGTAATTTGTAATTAATGTTGTTTTGTGGGAATTTTTCTTTGTTTCCAAAAACTGATGAAAATTTAAAGAGCATTGTTTTGTGTTGACACATGTCACATGAAACTTGGGCTTCTTTTCTTCATACTTCTGTTTTAGTTATAAAGAGTTGATTCTTTTGTTAGCTTGAAATATGAGCTTAAATTATCAATGATGGAGTTTATTATTAATTGATGTAATTTTGAAGAAAGTGGAATCGATAAAATTTGAGTTGTGGGTAATTATGACGCATGGGTTCAATTAGAATTTTTGAGAATCTGCAGTAAGCTTAACATACATGAAAAGTCATCACGGTATTGCAAGTTTATAGATTAGGGTTCGAAGAATCGAGCCATATTTAGATGTTTGATACACACGACAATTAGTCCGTATCACATAGAATTACCTCCATCATCTGTAAAGCAACGCAAATTTCTCTCAAATTCAATTCTATTTAAAATCTGTCGTTCTATTTAAAAAACATCCAGGTCACCAGTATTTCCACATCAAAAATGAATTTCCGTTCAAAAGAGCCACTTACCATAGAAATTCATGAAAAATTCAAAACAGCTTTTCACAGATTTTCTTCTTCCCAACATCGCTACAAAACATTTCATCTCACAGCAAAATCTCATAAAAAGCTTGAAGTGGAATTAAATCCACATTTTTTCCTCTCCCCTTTCGACAAAAAAAAGCTTTCAATTCACCAAAAAGTAGCAGCAACACAATTTTCCATTTTCAAATATTTTTTTCCCTCCCATAAAAACCTCTCCATTTCCATTTTCAAGTACTCGATTCAATAATTCATGCATAACAAAAAAAAATTCTTTTTTGCAAATGTTCATCGCTTATTTGTATTTAAAACCTGTTCAACTTTCTTTCTCGAGGAAAGCAACAACACGTAAAAAAAGCCAGAAGCTCAAACACAAAATTTATTTCCCAAAATTAATCAGCAACCCAGAAAAGCGTTTTATGAGATTTTTGGCGCCCGATGAGCGAGTAGCTGCCAATTACGCGCCTCATTTTTCCCATTCATTTTTCTTTTTTCTATTTTATGATTTTTTTGTGTATTTGCTTCCTTTTTTGCCTTTTTTCCTTCGGTGTATCTATTTTTGAATTATGCGAATCTGCCAAAATCAACAGACGATGTTTAAGCCTTTTTATTCTCGACTCTTTTCTACCCATCCCTTCCACACATCCTCTTAATGGCTCTGTCGCATTTGACATTCTCCTGCACGCATAAAAACCGAGGATTTTGCCTCCGAAATTCTTTTTTGTACTGAAGCATCAAATAAATAGATGATGATGATCGTGAGGAGGAGACGAAGCAAAAGCCATGCAGCACTTTCGCCAGCATTGGTAGCAATTATTAGTCTGAGTGATTTATTAGCCTTAATTTTTCTTCTTTCAATTTTTTTTTGTCTGTTATGTATTGCGATTCTGTCGCTTTTAGTCTCTCGTTGTGTAACTCTTGGGGCCATTGAGCTTCAGTTTTTTGGTCGTGTGTATGAGAATGTGTTGAGAACTTTAAGAGATTTAGAATGAATTGTGAGTGAAAATATTGAAGAAATTGGCAGGCGGAGTTATTTATTTTGGAGGTTTTGAAGATTTTTACTGAATTTACTGAAGACTGGTAGAATTTTTGAGCTATAATTCCTTATATCTCTTAATTTTAATTTGCGAAGTCTAGTCAAGTTGAGCGTTAAGCACTTGCCTTGTTGTATTGGATCAATTTGACTTAGATTAGATTCTTAACCTTTCTGATCAGGTAAAATCAGCTATAACATCCCCAATTAAACGTATCTGTAGGTTTGAGAGTCAACATAGCGCATCACCTAACCTAGAAGTATCCCAAATTGTTTAATCGACTCTAAAGCATCACTTGAGGATCATGCAATGATCTGCTAAATATTCATCCATTATCATATCATGTTCTAAATCCCATCCTCATATTACTCAACTCACAAGCCATTTCCACCTCAAAATACCCATTAAATTACGAAAAAAATCACTTCACTTCAACAAATTGATATCATCAATTTTCTCATCAATGGTCCTTAAATGAATAACAAATTTCATTTTTCTATAAAAAAATCCTCTGGCCCTTCAAAAAAAATTATTCAGTTTGCTCTTTTTATTATTTTTCATAACCCAAACGAGAAGCTTTGCAGCATTGATAAATTGGACCAGAAATAAATAACAAGAAGGAAAAGAATGAGCAGAATGAAGAAGAAAACAGCAGCAAATAAGAAGAAACATGTTGGGAAAGGAGAAAGGAAAGAGAGAGTGCCACTTAGGATCAATAAATGAAATAAGTTGTTATTTACGATTTATCGTTTTCCATGTGTACATAAAATTCACAATACTGCTTCTTTTTAGACTTGTGCTTTTTCAATTTCACTTCCGATGAGGAAGTAAAGACGGAAGAGATTTTTTTTCTGTTGCTTCAAAGGTAAATGCAGACGCACAACCAGAGAAATTCAACATATATGAACAAAAAAAGGTAAATCTGATGGATATGCTCAATGGCATGAGCTTGAAAAGGTTTCTACTTTTTTGACGTTGGGAAATGAAACGATGCGTAAAGTTTACCTCAGAAATATTGGAATAAATAGTCAATATGAAATACATAGACACAATATTCAAGTGATGGATTGTACAAATTTTTCTTTGCTGCTACATATGAGTTTCTTTGGTTAGTTCCTTTGGAGAAATTTGGATAATTTTTTGTTGAATGTCAGGCAGGAAATGAAGCTTCCATGAATGCTCTGTTTTTAGTTGTGGATGGACTTAGAGATTGTGAGCTATAAGGTATATTATGATTTATAAGGTTTTGCAAAGGTTTTTTGGTCATCTGCAGCTAGAGACACTAGTTTGGATTAAACTATTGAATATAGCAACTTAGAAAATATAATTCCAACTAGTCCACTACAGCACTTAATTAAATTCCCACGAAATTCTCAAAACCACTCAAAATTCTAACATTTAATCAAAAATGACCCCACTTAACCAAATTTAATCAAATTAATTCCAATAAAACTATCCAAAAGTCCTTCAAAGTCACTTCAATACAACCATCATAAAAATTACAAATTAAACTTAAAGTGAATAAAATCCAATGCCAATATAAAGTTTATTGAGTACCAGTATCACGTTCTATAGCATAATCAAACAATAAACACGTGTCAATAAAAGGGACCGAATATAATTTCAATAGATTTTTGTTCCATTTTCAGATTTCAATGAGTTTTTATTTGTGTCAACTCAGCAGTTGAAAGACTAAACAAAATTTTTGGTAGTGACTATTATTATTATTACATTTAAGGACAAAAGAAATATACAAATTTTGTAATAATCTGGAGGAGATGAACACCCAGATGGTCACTGAATAGTTTCCTGAATTGCCACCATACAAAAATTGCTTCCTTAAAGTAATTCCTTTGAATATTCGGGGTATAAATAGAGCAATAATAATAAAAATAATCATAACTTTTTCCATTTCATGACAGCAGCAATGATAATCAACTAACAAAAGAAAATAAGGAACAAAAAATTCTTTTTCCCAGTGAAAATTAAAAATTATCATTTTTTTTACTTTTCATTCTCATTTTCATGTTGTCGGAACATTAAAAAATTGCTTTGCTCATTGTTTTCCGACGCTTAGACTTGCACGGTGAGGGATGCTCTCTTGTCATTTTCTTGGCTTGATATCTATATTAAGGTGGGTGGTGAACTGTGAGATTCGAATTATGAGCATATTGTACAAACAATTGGCTAGTAAGTTTGGGATATTTGCAGGAAATTGTAGGACAAGATTAAATCGAGTTTATAGACTATGTCTGAGAGCAGATTTGGTTGAGACTTGACCAGGAAATCAGGAATCGTCAGACATCAGACATCTCACTCTTACTTTCTCCAAGGCTATGACAGATTAATTTTTAAACTCGAGACTCAAACTTATGACCCATAATTCAGTACAACACTAAAAAGACACAAAAACCACTCCAGCAACTAGTCACACCTACTCTCTAAACTTTAAAAGCACTAAAAATAATCCAAAATTAAATTGCGCTTTTTCATTTCATTTCCAGACACTTTTTCGACTACAGAAAAATATATCCACCTTCATTCCAACTTTTCCATCCTCGCCTTCTTCATCTCCTTGTCTCTTCTTCATGCGATTGTGTCATTTCATATTTCTTTCCTTTCCTATTTTTTGTCGCTTGCTTTCTTGTTTGCTTAACCCGCCTTTTCTCTGACCGTGAAGAAAGACAACTTTGTTTTCTGAACAAGTAAAAGAAGCGAGGAAGTGAAGGAAAGAGATTTTTTTTTTTTTATTTAGCTCCTTTTGTTCTTCTTCCTTATCGCCAACACGCGAATTTAGGATTATTTAAATTGCTTTATCGCAATTTCGTTTTATAAAAAAAGGAGCAGTTTCTATGAATTTAATACAGCAATGGAATGAATTCATTTTTCCTATGTGAGACGGCCTGCTTATTATTGTTCATTCCGTTTTCATTATGTCAAATCAGATTAGCAAATGATATGGCATGAAGATTTAAATGGAATGATAATAAAAATTTGTGAAATTCAGCATTTTTTCGGGGGAAATGGAATTTGAATTTCCTTATTTCTGCTGCTGTATGCAAAGTCCGCATTATTGGCGGAAAATCCTCAATGCTGTTTATTTTATTGATAAGGGAATGAGGAAGGAAAAGGTTATAAGGAATAAGCGAATGCTTGCAGAAAATTCGGTAATTTTTGAACGTTTTCTAATATTTTCAAGAAAATATCAAGACATATTCTGCCACATAGCATGATAATACATGAATATTGAATAACAGTTGTGCATGAAATAAATTGTGTCACACAAACTTACATCAAACCTCATCGTCACAAATATAAATATTCCATCAGTAAAATTCCACAACAAATAAATAATCAAAATTCACCAAAAAATCAGCAATAAGGTAAGTAAATAGCCAATAAATCAATCAATATATTTACACATATTCATAACTCTTCCACAATACTCGAAAACTCCCCACTGAAAACTTCCAACAACATCAAAAAATTCTGGCAATTTATTTTTCGTGAGCTGATCAAAAATCGTTTTGGGGATCGAATTTGTATCCACAACAAACTCACGCGTGTATTCTTATGACACAAATAAGAATAAATTGAAAGTTGACAAAACTGTAGCGCAACACGTGATATTTTTCCTTAAGAACCCTCAGAATATCTTCAAATTGAAGATTTGTACAAGCGTATCCACATATACCGTTATGAATATCACATGTCAATAATGTACGTTGCGTGGGTTTTATGTGAATGAATTCGTACGTGAATGGGAACAATGATCAAATTGAAACATATTCTTGTTTTACCTTCTAATTTGAATTTTATTTGTGGAATAGAATCAAATCGTGGTTGAATTTAATTTTTTTGGAAAGGAGATTTTCGGGGATGAAATTTCATAACAATTGTGTTATCAATTTCAACGCGTCTCGCTTGATATGAAAGGGGAAAAAATATTCAATTTTATTGGATTCATTCATGACAACACTAAGCTTTTTTAAGTAGTGGCATAATTTCCCTAAAATTACGGCTTAACGATTTCCTGAATTTTAAATATTATTCTAGTACATTCATGTCGGTCTTGTCAATGCGCTCTGATTCCTCGTACTCTTTGCGTTCAAAACTTATTTTAGTTCTTTCTATTGACAAGTACGAGAGCAATTAGACGCGTTTATTCCGAAACGATTTGTATGTCACAATTTTTTGAATTAATTAAATGAATTATATTAATATTAAGTAACATTATACTCCTCAGGAATATAATCTCATCCTTATAGGAATTATAATCACCCACTAGCCCTGAAATATATCAAATGAATTGATAATAAATTAAATGAACTAAAACAGAAGGCATTGTGAGTGATTTTATTGATTTATATCTTTTCATCCGGAAGTAGAGACCATTTGTTGAGGTCTAGCGTCGAAAGTCAACAAAATTATATTCAAATCCACGATAATTAAGAATTTCCACATCGTCGAAAAACCAGTTCCAGATTCGAGTCGCAAAATAAACAAAGATTTTTTGTAAAACCTAAAATTTTTTGATTAAATAAAATTTATTGATTTATCTAGAAAAATTAAGCTTATTAATTTTTCTGTAGTATGTCGGCGATCATAAAATTAAATGATGATGGAATGCCTGTAATTCCATACAAATGTCTCATGAAAAACTGTCCTAATCCTGAAAATCCAGAAGTTGGAATTAAATGTAGTTTTTGTGAACGCATAGTTCATTTGAATTGTTCCAGTAAGGCAGGAGAAATGGATATCGATGAATGGTATTGCGTCAATGATTGTCTTAAGAGGGCAAAAGAAACGAGAAAAACAAAAGACGAAATTTCATCATTAAGGAAACAGTTGGAGGCGAATCGATTGCTTTTGCAAGGCATAACAGAACGTTTTGCAGCTAAAGAGCGTGAGGATAATGCCCGACAGGCTGAACTGTCGAAGTGCATTGATAAAATTAAGCATTTAGAGGAAGAGAATCGTCGATTAAGTCAATTTCATAATAGTGCGACAAAGGTAAAAATTTTAGCCTCGACATCTACACATAATGTCGGTCTGGAAGAAGATGCTGACGATAAATTTACTGAAAAGGATGCCCTGGAAGTATTTACGATTAATGAAGGTGATGAGGAATTTAAACGGCGTTTAACAGAAATATTTAAGCAGCCGACTCTGTCAAAAAGCGACAGCAATATGTCCTTGAGTCGTCATAAATCGAAACAAGATATCGATGCCATGAGTGAGACTGAAAAATTGGCTTATTATCAGCGTCTTCATGTTCAAAGACTCGAAGCTCCCAAATTAATGAGATATTCAGGTGACCCAGCTGAATGGCTTACATTCAAAGCAAGTTACGAACGAATGAAAGAACGAGGCGAGTATGACAATGAGACGATGGTGGATAAGTTACGAGACTCGTTATATGGCGAAGCTGAACGGTATGTCAAGCCAAGACTAAATCAACCTTTCGCAAATGCTGATCAAATTATGGAAAATCTTCAAAAAAGATTCTTTCAACCGAAGGAAGCTGTCGCCAAGGCATGGGAAAGACTTGAAAACTGGACGCATATTCCAGACAAAAATCGAAAGTCTTTAGAAAATTTTCTCGTTGAAATCGACAGCTATATATTTCTCTGTAAGGATCTGAATTTCCAGCCGGAATTGCAAATTGCTATAAATTCCAGAATTACAAACAAATTGCCTTACGCGATCGAATCAAAGTGGCATTCTCACATCCATGACAAAGATTTACGTGGAAATATCGTAGAATTCTCTGATTTCATGTGGTCGTTCGTACCGAACCTTCCAAGCCGGGAAGTTTCAACATCGTCTAATGGAAATCAGTCGAAGGCAAAAGCAGCAATCAATGTTGTTCATCATGAAGGATCAGATAAATCCAAATTATTTGCGCAAAAGAAAGCAAAGAAGGATAAACAGGATTGCTGGTACTGTGGTAGAGACAAGAAACATCAGCTTTATAGATGTGAAGAATTTAGAAAGCTGTCATACGAGGAGAAAGCTAAATTTCTCGCAAGTAATAAGATATGCTCAAAATGTCTTGCATCGAATCAACATAATTGTACGTCTTGTCCAAGATCCAGTAGGATTCCAAAATGTTACAGAAGAAATTGTACTGATCCTGCTTCACACACAACAACAATGCATCCGCCATCGTGCGATGGAGCTAAACAGCCTTCAGAACCGTCAAGCAGTAGTGCAACTGCTAATCTTGCATACAAATCGAACTCAACTTACTTTAAAGTTGTTCCCATCTTCGTGATAGATGGATATGGTAATAAGATTGAGACGACGTTGCTGATGGATAGAGCAGCAAGTGCCTCATTAGTCAACAAAGAATTGTTTGACAAGCTTCACATTCCTGGTACGCCACATAAACTCGAGTTAACATGGCTGGAACCGGAAACAGAACGTTTAGAGTCAAACGCATTTCTTCATGACTTAATAATTGCCCCAGTAAGTGATCCTGATAAACGCATTAGTTTACATGGAATGATTGCACTGCCAAAGCTTTCATTGCCAATTCAGGAACAGGATCCAGATGCAATAAAAGCGGAATATCCATATCTTAGGAATGCTTTAATTCCAAAGATTACAGAGCAAAGGCCGCAAATATTATTAGGGCTTCCTCACGCCAAATGGATGATCTCGCATGAGACCATAGTTGATTTTACGCAAGAATCTGCGCCCATAGCAGAGCGTACGCCATTAGGTTGGACTATTTGTGGCGGATTGGTAGCCTCTAATTCAATTTTTCATTGTTGTACGTCTGATACGCCATGCATTCACAAGCTTGAAACTGATCAAGAAAAGGAATCACTGCAGGAACTCCATGATCTAGTTAAATACTTTAATAGTTTTGAATCATTGGGCGCTGTAGACGCAAACAAGGAATATTTAAGTATTGAGGACATCCGAGCGAAAGATGTCATGACAAAAACAATGAGAAGACAAGGATCCAGATATGAGATCGGGTTGTATTGGAAGGATGATAAATGTTCATTGCCAAATAACTATAGCACAGCGTTAAAACGTTTGTGCGCAACTGAAGCACGTTTAAAGCATTTAGGAATGACGCAATGGGCCAACGATCATCAAAACTCTTTGAAGGAACAAGGTTTCGTGAGAGAAGCAACTCAAGAGGATCTTAATCCGGAGGTCCCTCATAGTCGTATAAATTATGTAGTTGGATTTGTTACATTCAACAACAATAAGCAGCCACCAAAGCCTCGGTGGGTGGTAGATACAGCGTGTAAACACGAAGGTGTTTCACTTAATTCAAGACTGCTCAAAGGCCCTGACAATTTAGTTCCACTTACGCAAGCTTTGTTCCATTTTCGAGAAAGGAGAATAGCAATAGTAAGTGACGTTACGAAGATGTATCATCAAATCAAAATAAAACCCGAAGATCAGCAAGTACAGAGATTTCTGTGGCGAAATTGTGACAGCACTAAAGATCCAACAATTTACATTTTCCAAAATATGTTATTTGGACCTACTTGTTCTCCGTCACAAGCAAATGCTGTTAGAATTGACCATTGCGAAAAAAGCACTCAAAAGTATCCATTGGCTAGCAGAATCGGACTTTCATCTATGTATATGGATGATGCATTTAATTCGGAAGATACAGAACAAGAAGCGTTAAAAGCAGCAAAGGAAACAATTGAAATGTTTGGAGAAATTAGCTGGAACATGGTAGATTTTAGATCGAACAGCGAGGAAGTACTTAAACAATTGCCACAAGAGTCAATAGATCGAGATTTATTGCTGGATCTAGGATCAGATGAAGATGTCACATCAAGAAAAGTTCTTGGTCTTTTTTGGGATCCAAGAAAGGATATTTTTACATTCCAAATGACTAATAATTTGGAATTATTAAGTTTATCATTAGAACATGATTATCGTCCAACAAAACGCGAAGTGCTTAGCTTCGTAATGAAGATATTCGACTGCTTGGGTCTAATATCACATTTCCATATCAGGGGACGAATGATCTTGCAAGCAATTTGGAGACGAGGAATTGGATGGGAGCAGCATATCCCTGATGACATTTTTGATTCATGGATAAAATGGCTGAAAAAATTTGACGAAATAATCAAATTAGAGATTCCCAGACATTATGGATATAGCAGTACTGAATCCATTAATATCTCATTGCACGTTTTCGTCGATGCTTCACCAGAAGCTTATGCTGCAGTAGCATATCTGCGATTTAAGACAAATGGTCACGTACAAGTTGCTCTTGTAATGGCAAAATGTCGAGTAGCTCCAGTCAAGTATGCATCTGTTCCGAAACTAGAACTAATGGCAGCTGTAATTGGTGCTAGGATTTCTATCGTCGTTAAATCGCAGCATAAAAGAATCAAGATACCGTCAACTACGTTTTGGTCGGATTCAATAACTGTCCTACGATGGCTCTACTCTCCTAGTTTGAAACTACAGCAATTTGTGGCACCAAGAGTCTCGGAGATACAGGAAACTACAAATATAAACGATTGGCGCTATATAGCCAGTAATGATAATGTCGCAGACGATGGAACAAAGTGGAATGACATCGACTTTTCAACAGCAAATCATCGCTGGATTAAAGGTCCACAATTCCTGTATGAAGACGAGCAGTCATGGCCGCCAAAATTCCCATCAAACATTAATTTAGAGCAGCAAAATATTCTGTTCGCATCAAGAGCAGAAAATTCACCAAATGATCTTAATAGTGACTATTATGCTGGGATATTTAGTACTGTAAAGCCAGAAATTCGTTCAAGATACGATGTGTATCAAAAAATTATTGCACGGGTTTGCAGGTTCAAAAACAACATGATAAAAGCATTAAGAGGTGATAAGTTGAAAAAAGATCCAGTTTTAGACGTAAAAGAGCTTGACGATGGTGAAAAGCTTTTATTTTCATGCATCCAGAGAGCTTTATTTATGAAGGAAATAAAATGTCTGTCAAGAGGGATTCCAGTAGCTCAATCAAGTAAATTGTATTCTTTGTGTCCATTTTTAGACGAAAAGAAATTGATTCGAGCAAAAACCAGAATGTATGATGATCCCTTAATCCCATATGATATGAAATGTCCTATAATATTGCCTAGTAAGCATGAAACTGTCCATTCCCTATTAGAATATTTACATTACAAAAACAAGCATATTGGAATTGAAGGAACGATTGCAGAATCCAGATCCAGAGCATGGATAATTAATGCACGAATGGCTATGAAAAGAGTAAAGCATAAATGTTTGTACTGCATAGAGAAAAGAGCTATGCATCAAATTCCACCAACAGCACCTTTACCTAATTATCGTCTTGCAAGTAAGAGCAAACCGTTTGAGCATACTGGAGTAGATTGTGCAGGTCCAATAACAATCTATGCAGGCAATTCATATGTCAAAAAAGATGTTCATATCGTATTGTTTACGTGTATGATTACTAGAGCAATATACTTAAGGAAATTAGACTCATTAACTGCTGATGAAATGCTTCTAGCTATTCAGGATGTGTGGACAAGAAGAGGACCGATCAGACACTTATATAGTGATAACGGACGTAACTTCTTGGGAGCATCAAATATCATTAAGGCAGAGCATCATCAACAACTTGCGAGTGACAAGAAAATTTCGTGGCATTTTAATCCACCATTAACTCCTCATTGGGGTGGTGTCTGGGAACGTTTAATCAGGGATGTAAAGCGAGCGATTCATTTTGAAATGAATAAAAAAGTGATCAAAGAGAAGTTGTTCGACTGTGTCCTGCTGCAAGTTGAGGACATTATGAATTCAAGACCTTTGACACACTTGCCAGTATCTCCTGATGATTTATGTCCAATTACACCAAATCTGCTAATCAAACAACATCCAGGATATTCATTTATCGGCGATAATACAGCTACAAGCAGTGATGACTTACATCACATGACAGTTCGAGCTAAAAAGATAGCTGAAAAATTTACTCAACGATGGATTAAGGAATACTTGCCAATAATTACAAAATCGGATGCGAGACGTCACAATAAACAAGGCCTGGATGTTGGTGATTATGTTATTTATACGGATCCGACGATCAAGCCTGCAAACTGGAAAAAGGCCTAATAATTAATGTTTACAAAGGCCGAGATAATTTGGCACGTATAGCCGATGTGAAACTATTAAATGGTGAGTTGTTAGAAAAACGTTCAGTTGTCCGTCTGGCAAAACTGGAAATTGATGCGAAAAGCTATGAAAGCTGTGACAAAACGGCAATTTTGCAATCAAATTTGAAAAAAGTCCGTTAAAACCGTTAAAAACGCTCAGCCAGCAAAATTTGAATGCGAGTAACTTCTCAGATTATATACAAGCGCTTAGCTTTAACGTTTGGAGAATTAAATTTCGCGAAATATTTAATTTTACGATGAATATGGTAAAAAACTTAAGTTCTGATTCAGTAGTGGAGTTAATGAAGCTTCTAGGTGAAGCAAAATTCACGGCATTACGTGAAATTACAGCGGGAAATTCACATCGTTCAAAAACTTTGAAGAAAATAATGGGTAAGAGGAGGTTTGAAGATCCAGATAACAGAAGGACCGTGCGCGTAGCACGGATTCCAGTTGACGTTTGCTTTATGACCTTATTGACGGAATTGCTAGATAAGAAATATAACATTACTCGAATTTTTGCCGATAGCACGCATCAAGCGAGAGGATATTACGCTAATATCACTTTTTCATCTGCTGATGATCAGGTCAGAGCGGTACAGGAAAAAGAATTTGAGTTTAATGGAATCAGATGTCCAATAATGAAAACCAAATTCCATAAGAGTGCATTAACTTTTAAGAAAGCCGAAATGACTTTGTTAAAATTCAGTTCCGGAAATGTTGACATGAACGGTGAAATTTTAATCGCCCGTATTAAAGATGCACCAACGAAATTTTGTGCGGTTCCAACGTTAGCAAATCAGTGGTTGGTGGAATACCGGCATTTTAGTCGCCAAATGGATGCAATAGTACCTGCTGTTAGTGCACAAGAAAATAATGAGAGAATCGTAGTTGATTTGGAGCATATCCAAGAGTCAACATCCCGTCGTGCCTTACGGTCTCAAGCTACAATGCCTAGTTCTTTAGAATGCATTAATTCTAACGATTCACGCAGTAACCTACCTAATAAGGAACGTCTACGTTCCATCATCGTAATTCCAAATCATTCTACCTTTAAAGCTAGTCTTGAACATCGTAACTTAATTGCAAATGATGATGAAAGTAGTGATGATAGCGACTCATCACACGAGTACTACAATTTCAAGCGCAATTAATTATTTAAAATTAAGCAGGGGACGGTGTTAAGTAGTGGCATAATTTCCCTAAAATTACGGCTTAACGATTTCCTGAATTTTAAATATTATTCTAGTACATTCATGTCGGTCTTGTCAATGCGCTCTGATTCCTCGTACTCTTTGCGTTCAAAACTTATTTTAGTTCTTTCTATTGACAAGTACGAGAGCAATTAGACGCGTTTATTCCGAAACGATTTGTATGTCACAATTTTTTGAATTAATTAAATGAATTATATTAATATTAAGTAACATTATACTCCTCAGGAATATAATCTCATCCTTATAGGAATTATAATCACCCACTAGCCCTGAAATATATCAAATGAATTGATAATAAATTAAATGAACTAAAACAGAAGGCATTGTGAGTGATTTTATTGATTTATATCTTTTCATCCGGAAGTAGAGACCATTTGTTGAGGTCTAGCGTCGAAAGTTTTGATATCAGCAGCAGTTGTGACGGGATGAATAACAAATTATATTTCCACACTGCACACATGTCGTTGGAAAATCAAGTCGCTGTCTTTTTTAACTCCCACAAAATACAGAGAAATGATATGAAGCAACCGTCAAGAACATTAAATATTCTATAAAGCTACCAAGAGATGTTTCAAGAGCAATTTGATATGATGTGGTGGCGAATTTATTTTGAATATTTTACAGTTGGGGTGTGTTTGGGGCGCATTTCTTCTGTTGTTGTTTATCCAATTTTTGGTAAGGGTTTGATGGGTTGGCAAGTAACTTGAAGAGAGCCTGTAATTAAGGAGAAAAGGCAGCCACCTCAATTACCCTATCCTATGGTATTGAGGAATGAGATACTTGAAAATTCAAATGAATTGGAACAGCTTAATGATACAAAAATCTAGTTCTTTACCATTTGATCACTCAAACAGAATGATCTTGATAATCATTATACATTCAAGACTAGGACTTGAGCTGCGAAAAAGCGGCAACGACAATCTGCAACCGTTGCACTGCAACGGTCAAGACTCGAACGGATTACTTCTAAATTCAATAACTACAAGACCTTAGTATTTCAGTACAGAGTAAGTATTACCTCTCTTCCCAATTACATTCTAGCTATGCCAGTAGTATAAAAGCCTCGAACTGGATGGAATTTTGCCAGTAAGTAGGGTCAAACTCCGCCCTTTTTGGACCAAATTCTGCAATTCTTCAAAGAGATAAAAACTTTAAAATTTAACTTTCAATTCAAAAACTTCAAAAAAGGTCTGACTATGCCCTTCCTAAATGAAATATAGAATATACTGTTAATGACCATTTGGAAGTCCTGGACGTTCGTTACGCGATTAGTTTATCCATAAAAATGTTAACCTGAATAGCACAAATCTGTCAATCGTTCAATAATTCTTCTTCAAGTCGGTGTGACTCTGAGTTGGTATCGGATTCAGCTTTAATCGTGAGTCGAGGTGGATCGGTATCAGCATGGTTTAGTACTTTTGCAACTACTGTAATACCGATCAATCGGTGATTGGTTCGATATTCCACAGGATGCTGTTCTGAACTGTTCGAACTGTCCTTCATATGCAGTGGAAACACGGCTTATATCCCATCTTTGTAGGCTGAAGACAATAAGCCGACAATAACTTTATCAAAAGAGTGGCTCTGATAACGCTATAAACTGTAGGTCTACTATGGACAACATACCAAAAAAATCAACGAAGTAACAAACACTTTCTGACTCAAAACATGTAGCTTAAAATTTCTTGTCTTTCTTCCTCGCTTCTTGTTTTTTCATACCAGATAGATAAAAAAAAAAACTTCATTGCAGATACATAACATTTTAATGTGTGTATATATTTCGTATGTTCATATTTCAAATATGATATGATGAAGAATAATAATACTCTATGCTCAAGCGTGTCTCTAGCATCTATCATTTCTGGCATGGTAGAATGAAAAAAAATCTAAATTTTCCGTCTATATTTACATTTTTATGCATGAATATTAGTTGAACGAAGAGAATTTTTCTTCTTTTTTTTAGTAATTTTTTATGATGAATTTTTTTGTACATTTCATGTAATAAAAACACGAGACTATGTCAACTAGGGGATGTGCATGTGACTCAATTTGAATAGTGATGAAATTTTACAAATGGAGAAAATTTAATTCATCAAATTTGAATGATGTTTGTGAATTGGAAGGAATAAAAGTTCAAATTTATTTGTATACTATTTATAAGTTGGGAATTTAAGGGTTGAAATTGAAGTTTCGGAGATTATTCTCTATGGGATACATGTAGGTATATTCGATTGGTTATGCAATGAAAGTTACAATTTTTTTAGGTCTTTTTCCTTCTCTCTCGAACGACGACACAAATCAGGGACATATTCAGAGGGAAAGGGGTTTATGGAGAGTGTCAACACCCTTACACTTCTGGCTATCCTCCTGATGCTCAAGATAGGTGGTTTTATTAATACCAAATGGAATTTGTCTCTATTTGGCACCCATATGAACACCACTCAGAGATAGGTTCCATTTGTTGTTAATAAATGAGCTTTAGCATAGCCTTAAAAGCTCTGTAGTGGAGCCTTCTTCGTTTGTGTCGCTCGGGTCTGCAACCTTTTTGTCACAATATTTTATTTTTATTGATCGGCTGACTGGCTGTCTGACTGAGGGGGGAGCTCTCATCCATCAAACCAGACATTCTTAAGATCTCAGATTTGAATCAGTAGCTTCATCCTATTGAGTTACTGGTTAATCGCTTGTTTGATAATGTGCTACTAGCTTTGATATCTTGTTTTTCAATAGTGAACCGTTTAAAATTCTCCAGGAAGTGACTTTACCTGGATAAGTTATAAATAGTTCATGGCAATTTAATGTCCTGTAGGTATCAACTTGCCTGGTGAAACACCCTAGCGCAGCTTTATATCTCAATGATCTGAATGGCTAAAGGTTTTTTATTGTCTAGTTCTAACGTATTTTTGTCCTCTTGGGATATTCCTCTGGAGCAGTCTAACTGTACGAACATAATTATGAGTAAGCTCACAAAATTGATCATGCTCAATTACTCATTGTCATCATTGTCTGTTAGGGTCGATATACATTCCAGCAGACACTCTGAATGACACACTGATGCATATTATGTAATTGCATCATAACTGATGATAGAACTGAATTTATGCAAATTAAAAATGCATTTTGTGAGGGAATAAAAAAATTAATTTAAAATTCATAAAAACAACATAAAATAATATTAACAACATTTATGCATAAAAGGGATTAAAAATTTTAATGAAGCTCAATTTTCATCGTGTATTGCATTCCCACTCGTGTATAATTTTTATTTCGATAGATTATCATAATCATCACTATCATCATCGTACGATGCTCTGCAACCACACACACTCACATAATCCCCGCTTCCAATAACATTCGTATGCTTTCAATTTATACGCAGATCAATGTTGGGAAATGAATAAAAAATTGTTTATCAATTCATCTGTCAATTCGAATATATTTTGACACCACTACAACACTTTATATGTGAGGATTGGTGAGGATGAATTTATGAAAAAAATCACTGATGTGAATAATCATTTAGAATAAAAAGAAATGGACTGAGAAGTCTTTGAAATTGAGCAAGTCACTTAAACCATTCGATGATGAGTTGACTTGAAGGACACACAACGTAGAAAAGGCGAAAAATGTGGTCCCAGACCGGTGTGATTCTAACGTGGGACTGAATTCGGAGAAATACAGCCTGACGTCAAACTCACGCTGGCTTGGACCACATTGATGTCTTTTCTACTTAGGGTTTCTGATTAACCGCGTTTTTTCATAACCGCTGTTATGCTGTTATGAAAAAACTCAAAACAGCTGTTAACGCGGTTAACAGCGGTTATTGTGAATTTTTAATAATATCACAATTTTACTATGTTAATGAGCTTTTCATTGATATATTTTCTTTTTTTTTTGCCTAGTCTGGTTAAATTAGGCTGTCTAAACCTACAAAAAAAAAAAGAAATTAATCAAAATCAAAGAAAAAGAATAACTGATTAAACTCCAAAATTATTTTTTTCTATTGAAAATCCATAAACATAAAGGCGTTTGATGATATATTTGAATGCAATGGTGTTAATTTTGTACAAATAAGTGTAAAAGTTTAGAATGCTCTCTTCGTAGCAACTTAGACCAAAATTTTCCTGAAATTTTCAAGACAAGCTGAACGGAAATTGCCCTTAACTCCAAGACAATGGCGAGATTTTGAAAAAAAAATTTCCAAAATCTTTCAAGTTTTTTAAAGGAATTCTTGCCTAAAATTTTCAATCAAAACTCGCATTTTTTTACAAAAGAAGAGAGATCTCAATAGGAAATTAAATTTTTTTTATTAAAAGCCTTCAAAATTTTCTTATTTATAGCCTTTCCATATAAAAATGCTGTTAACAGCGGTTAATTTTCAATAACCGCTGTTTTGCGTTAACCGCATTCATCAGGTAAAAAACCGCTGTTATGCTGTTAACGGTTAACCGCTGTCAGAAACCCTATTTCTACTCCGTGTATTTTCTGTTGTTTAAGTTGAGACAAAAAATAATCCTTATTCAGACTTCAATGGTTAATGAATTGCCAGAAACTGAAAATTATCTAATTTCACATTGCCTAACACTTCAACCCGACCAACACAACATGCTCACTAAGACACCTATATGGCGTCGTATTGAAAATAAGATACGAGGTTGCCCTGATGATACCGTGATGGCTGATAGCAGTCTGATTTTTGGGACGAAAAATGCGGTTCGTCTCATTGAGCCAGGTAGGTTTTTCTCAAGCGAGCATCTGAACTTCCGATGAGGCTCAACCCTAATCTGGCATAGCTGCGGGATTCGGAGTCTACTGCACTCCAAAGTCCGTCTTCATTGAATCTCCTTTTTAGATTTCAAAAAGGACTTCAAAATGGAGTTCTGCAAGTTCTGAGCTATGCCATATTATTTACCCGAGCAGCACAATTTGCAATGTGCTCATATCGCAATGTTCGTCTTAAAACTGGATCAAAATTAGCCTTCAGGGTGTCGTCAAGGTGCCTTCAGAACAACATCATGGCTTAACATTAACGAAGCGACCCAACAGACAAGTTGTGCTGTTCGGGTTTCAAAATTTTAAATTACATTAAAAAATTACATTGCTTACCTAATATAAGCACATCCAATTACAATAATATTATCATAAATTCATAGCAAAAAGTTTCCAAGACCAAAAACATGACCACAAAATTGCCTAAAAACCAAAAATACTCAGAAGGAGCTTTATTCAATGGATGTTCTATACTTTACATACCTAATTCAGAATAATGAAGCCATATCATTATCATTATTATCATTACGATTATTGCCAAATTTTCATATTTAAATATTTAATCAAGAATATGACTTTCGTACCAATAACGACATCACATAGACTTGATGCGAGATGTTTTAAGCTAATGAGAAAATTCTCGAACAGGAAAACAAAAAGAAAAGCCAAAAAATTCATCGAAATCTCATAAAATATTCATGAATCAGGCAAATATTGAAGAGAATCTCGCTAAAATCAGCCATGAAAATATTTTCTTATCAAATTTCAATGAATTTACTTTGACAGGTTGAAGGATGAATCAAGTTTTATGAAAAAAAAAAAATGTGAAATGAAAAATAAAAAAAAATACAATTTTTCGCTTTACGACGCACAGCATATATAATATTGAAAAATTCTCCAACTAGAGATGGATGGCCAGAGGTTTTTCGTAAATTATTTTAGAAGCTTCGGATATGTTTGACTTATTTATGATTGCAATATTTTTTTTATGAATTCTTGTAATGATCGATAGTTTTACTAGAAATTGGGGAATTAGGGAAGCTGAGGTCACTCAAGGTGACCAAATGTCAAGAACGTAACTTCTCGTGATGTCCCCAAGGTACCCCGTGTTAACACTAAATGCTCCACTGGCGACTGAGCTTTGTGCCGGGATATGTACTTGAAAGGATAGATTAAAAGCCTGTCCTAAGTTAGCTTTCTCGATACCGGGACCAGGACCGTGAAATCCGGGGACAGTCCCGATTCCGACCAGGTTTCGATAATCGTTCAGGATTTTCAGAAAGCATAGTCCTAACAACCCTGTCTGAAGGATAGCGGTCCCAGAATCAAGATACGAATGGTAAGGTTTACAATTTACTATCTCTAAATCCAACATATACAAAGAAAGCAATAGAACGTAAACAGGACTGAATTAATTAAAACGACTAATCTTAATCATCATTTACAATGCTTAGTCTGCTTTAAACTCAATTTTCGGTTCTGGTCACTAAAACTGAATGAAAAGAACCACAAAAATCAAAATTATATTTGAATATCGTAAGTCGGTTAAATGATCCAAAGTTCGACACTAGCGGTTTGACTCTTCCAGGATTTAGACCGAATCCGGCATCAAGTCAGAGTCACACCAAGCTGGGTCGGGATTTTTCGATCCATTAATCAATGTGTGCTATTTGACATATCCCGGTAGACACACGGCGCAGAAATGTCCAAAATTCCCGTTTCAGACTGACTTAAGGTCTAGGATTTTCTCGAATCTGGCTTGGAACCTTGGAGTTTAGCTGGACTGAGATGAGATTTCCAGGCATTTTCACACTGAGTGCCTTCAATGTACACTTTGTACCTTTGTAACTTAATTTTGGTGAATTTTCCAAATATCCATCAACTGTTCCGGAATCCTTCATATCAATCCTACCAGATATTCACCCCAGCCTAAAGTCAAAACTGCTTATGCCTCCAAGGACTATCATAAACTCATTTTTATATTGAAAAACTTTTCATTCTATCTCTCCCTCATCTCTATCTCCATCTCACTCGCTCCCTCTTCAACCAAAGAAAGACAAGGACTAGGACAAGTGAAGTGGTTGGAGATGTGAATACAATGAGATAGAAATATTCGATGATGAAAAACTTTTCTCATCAATAACTCATTTTGTTGTGTTTTTTTTTTTTCGTCAAGGAATGATGCAGATGATATAAAAAAATTGAGTACCTATGCTGTCATAAAAATGTTAAGCACATCTCAAAATCTTTTAATGGATTCCATCCATCGACTATTATCATTATCATCAACCATTGCAGCTCATCATATCAACGCCAGATAAAATTGATCTAAGTAACGGGAATCGACACTTAAAAAAGTGGCAAGCTAAGTTTTGAGGATGCACATAAATGAGGAACTTCCTGGTTTCTAATACCATTTTTATTGGCACTAAAGTTGAATTGTATTCGAATTGCGGAAGGAGAAAGTACAAAAAAAAATGAGAAACTTTCTCCTTTCCATTGTTAGACAAAAAAAATATTGTCATCTCATCCAGTTTAAAAGGGTCACAGCTATTCTTTTATTATCTACAAAAAAAAAGTTCGATTAAATGGAAAAAGTTTTTCGTCATTTTGCTCCTTAGATATTCGAGAGTTTATAGTATAGTCAGGAAAGTTTCCATTGCTGTACATTCTTTTACGGAACTAATAGGTTTGTGTGGTCGGTATGCTTAGTTGGCACTATAATTGGATCTGTATAATATCATCTTATTTACATGAAGTTCAGAATGAATGAA